>NW_020230074.1:0-22512 GCF_003227715.2 Harpegnathos saltator
AACCTAACCTAACCTAAAACCTAAAAAAACACTAAACCTAAACCTAAAACCCTAACCTAACCTAACCTAACCTAACCTAACCATACTAAACCTAACCTAACCTAACCTAACCTAACCATACTAAACCTAATAACTAAAACCTAACCTAAAAACCTAACCTAACCTAACCTAACCTAACCTAACCTAACCTAACCTAACCTAACCTAACCATACTAAAAAAAAAAAAAAAAAAAAAAAAAAAAAACCTAACCTAACCTAACCTAACCTAACCATACTAAAAAAAAAACCATACTAAAAAACCTAACCTAACCTAACCTAACCTAACCTAACCTAACCTAACCTAACCTAAAAAAAAAAAAAAAAAAAAAAAAAAAAAAAAAAAAAAAAAAAAAAAAAAAAAAAAAAAAAAAAAAAAAAAAAAAAAAAAAAAAAAAAACAACTAAAAAAAAAACCTAACCTAACCTAACCTAACCTAACCTAACCTAACCATACTAAAAAAACCTAACCTAACCTAACCTAACCTAACCTAACCTAACCTAACCAATAACCTAACCTAACCTAACCTAACCATACTAAAAAAAAAAAACCTAACCTAACCTAACCTAACCTAACCTAACCTAACCTAACCTAACCTAACCTAACCATAAAAAAAAAAAAAAAACCTAACCTAACCTAACCATACTAAAAAAAACCTAACCTAACCTAACCTAACCTAACCTAACAAAACCTAACCCAACTGACTTGACAGAAGTTGCATGTGTGTAGAAGAACATACTGTGTAAACCTGACTTGAAACTAGTCGATCAGGTGATCCTGACTTTCGGTGAGAGTCTAGGATCAAAAATAACTTGTAACGGTCAATTAGAAGACCGAAACAGTTTAAAAACACCAGCAGAAACCTCTTCGAGGCTCTAGGCTTGGTGCTAACTAGTCAGAACCTGACTAGGAATTAAATGGCCCAGTCGCACCCAACGACTGGAACCAGGTAAGATTAAAATTTAAATGTACCAATGGTAACCACTCACAGGTACCACTCAAGTACATATCTTAGGCAACGCACACTTGTACTATGTGTGTGCCGACCAATTTCCAACCATAGGTGCCTGACGATAACATATCACGGGGCACCAATCCATACAGTCAACTGGACTAATGACGTCACGAACACTAACCAGACGATAACATCTCACTGGACTAATGACGTCACAAAATAGCCCGATGATGACCATTGACTGGTCACCTGAGAATAACATCTCACTGGACTAATGACGTCACAAAATGACTACCACTCGGTAGCATTCGACTGGACTGATGACGTCACAAATCGGGCCGATGACGGCCAATGACTGGTCACCTATGAATAACATTTCACTGGACAGATGACGTCACAAAATGACATCCTAACGATAACATACGACTGGGTTGATGACGTCACAAATCAGACCGATCATGACCATTGAGTGGTCACCTGAGAATAACATCTTACAGGGCTGATGACGTCACAGTGACGTCACAAAGACGACCACGCATAACACTTGACTGGATATGATAAAAGGACAAAAGCTAGGGCTAATAAACAACCATCAACTGGGCTCTAGCAAACCTCGGTTTATAAGACGCCATGTCGTGGCGCCAACTGGGCGAACACGTGCTCAGGGCCCTACGAGGCCCAGTAATAGGGCATAATTATTATAATTAATAAACTAAAAGATTCTAGCGTACTTGAAGGGTACTGTGAGACACACTATGATACTATAAAGAACATATGAAGTGCTCAAGCCCTCAGATGCTAGCAAAGCCATTTATTTAATTTATTTATGAGACAAAGGCTGTCCAATGACCACCGTTGATAGGTTAATAAAAGACAGCATATATGTTTAATTATAAACAAAGAGTTTCCGCGCACTCTAGGGGCATTACAGAACGTAGTTTCACATTATATAAAACATACGAAGCGCACAAGCCCCTCCGCGATCGTTTAATTACTTTATTTAATAAGATTAGCAACAAAGAACTGTCCTACGTTCACCAATGATAGGTATAAGAGACAGTTCATATATAATTAAGACCAAAAACGATATTTTCGTTAGAGCTCCTTATTCGGCACACTGCGTATTGTCAATAGGAAGATACGCAGGACCTTGTAAAATCGATTATGATTGTCGTTAGAGCGTATTTATTGTAGAAAGCGGACAGACCCCTGATTGTAGGTTATACACATATGTTCGCTTGAAATCGTATAATTAAGTAGTTTTCGGTACTTGTACGAATTTATTTAGCTTTGTTTTAAGTATAGAAACGCTCTACGATTAGCTACCAGGCAGCACGAGGCCCCTAGACTTCGTAATTAATATATAAAAAGGGATAATGAGCATCCTGCTTGTCCCATTGATTGGTTGTCATGGCAACTACGGGCCTACTGCTGCCATCCGCTGGTTACACCCGACCGTCACGTGACCCCCACGTGACCAGAGGGTATATAAGGAAGTGCCGAACAACGGCTCGAGGAGTGAGGTCTCGCCCAGCGTGCAGACAACACGTATCGCGCGTGCAGCGGAAACGGTTGCGATTGCGTCATACGCATTTAGTGAACGCGTAGAGACACGTTCCGCGTAGACGAGGGTCACGTCGCCCGTCCCGGAAGGACGTCTAGAGCGCGTACCTGTAATTCCGGGCAGTGGGTGTCACCGCGAGTGCGTATTCCTCGGAGGTGACATACCGTGCGTGGGCGTTACGTGCACATACGGATAGGGATACCCGACGACCGTAGGAGGGCTCGCTGAGGACGGCTCAGGGCTGCGACCCGCCGTAGAACCCGAGGCACCCCCAGGAGGCGGCGGACGGTAAGCGCGGCGTAGCCGACATCCTCATTATCCGTGACGTCATAATCGTCAGTGCGCGACCGCGAGTGTTAGTGCCTCGATAACCGCTTCCTCCTCCCGACGTCTAAGCCCGCGTATTGTTCCGGCCGCGTCGTTAAATTTCGCAATTAACACCTAGTGATCCGGGAGGTGACGGGGCGGCGGCCCTTTGATCTCGCGCGGCGGCGTCTTTGATCTCGCGACGGCGTATATGATCTTCCTCGGGACTAGCGAGTAACGGCAAGCGATGTAATCACGCGTGACGACGCTACATTGTTTATGTTAATTTACTCAGATTTGTGTTTTTGCGAGTGCGATAGTTAATAATTAATAAAGTTATTTTCTATATTATTATTTTAATCGGCGATCGTATTGATTTACCTTCCCCGAAAGTGCCTGCCAGCGTATCAGTCGGACGTTAATGGGTGCGTAGTAATTATTAAATAAACAATTGCCTAGATTTACCATCGACTGGAGTTTGAATTTTATTAGTTTATTGTGTTTTTTAGAACGCGAGCGCCCCTAAATGTCGGGCGCGCCAGTCATATCCAGTCGATTTTCGAGTTTTACCAGTCAACGCCATTTTTTGTTAGTTAAATAAATAATTGCCTTTGTCCACCACTGACTGGATCCTCACGGGGACCATTCACTGGTGCTTGCTATAGTGCGTGCGTCAGGACACCAACGACTGGTGACTGACATCTATAGTGCGCACGATTAAACACCATTGACTGGTGTCACTATTCCCAACGAGCCAAGCTCTCGGGAAAAAATATTACAGCGTACGTTCGAACACTCAGACCAGGTGACGGGCTTATAGTACGTTCGACCGTACACCAACGACTGGTGACGGTCTTCCCCATTCGTGACCGCGCATCACAGGGGATTTCTATACATAGGATACGCGTCCGCGTTCCACCAAAGTGGGAATCGTTCCGACCGATCGATACATCTCACTGGCAAAAGGCAATAAATGTGTCCGAGGGCACATCTGACTGGCTCGAACACCGCTACAGTGACTAAGATCACTAGTGGTATACTTACATAGGCATCACCTACGCACGCCACCGACTGGTATAGCTATATATAGCACCCTAGAACGCCATCGACTGGCGAATAAGTTCGGACACACACGGTACGCCGGATGTCCCAATACGTTACGGTCCTGCGATACGGATCTGACAGTCTTCGGATAGAGACAAGATCTCGGGTGTCCCACACAGGGCCATCCACTGGAGTGTCGCTGCTCCTATCAACAGCGACTGGCGACCGCGACAGCCGCGTGAAGGACGAGAGGGTCAGGGCCAGCTCGGATCAACTGACAGACAGGGTCAGGGCTACCACAGCACACCACCGACTGGTTAGGATCGGTTAGGAAGGCCAGAGGATACTCACCATACCGAGACCCGGTCACAACCTAACCATACTAAAAAAAAACCATACTTAAAAAAAAAACCTAACCATACTAAACCTAACCATACTAAACCTAACCATACCAAAGCCATACCAAAACCTAACCTAACCGTACCATATCATACCAAAACCATACCATACCATACCATACCATACCCCGGTCGAAGTACTATACGACCATAATAGGATTGAGCTCGCCCAAATTTTCTGGGCCGTCGTACCCCGGTCACAATCTAGCCATAAACAACGGTCCGAATATAGTCTGATTACCATTTAGGACCTGACTAGCCATTCGAGTATCAGCCGAGTTCCATATAAGTCCTGACCAACCATTGGAACATCGTTCGATTACCATCTAGGATCTAACCAGCCATCCGGATATCTCCGAGGTACGATCTAGGTCCTGACCTACTATCTAAAGAGGTGATACCATCCGGGAGCCACATAGGTACACCATCGAGGTTACGGGACAAGTCCACCAAGGCAGACCACTTAGAGGACCACGAAGGAGACCACATAGGATCACAAGAAGAATCCCGTATAAGTCGCCGCATAGGTCCATGTAGGTTGACCACTCAGGGAACCAATTAAGACCATAAGAGCCACATAGGTAGTCGATTTAGCGAGGTGCCACATAGGTACCACCTAAGAACCATATAGGTCAAAATTAAGTTATTTATAAATTATTGATGTGCGCTGCGTTCTTAACACTGTGGCATTGGAATTTTTATTATTTACAGGTCTAGTTTTGTTTTAACCACATTTTGTAAAACGTACTTTTGCGCATATATACCTTGTCCGATAAGGTATCCGTCGCCACGAGCCGATTTATTATATTGTTTTTAGTTTAAGAACTATAAAGAATTTTGTGTTTTATATAAAAGCGGGCGACGCATCATGATAGCTACGGTCCTGACGCGAGCATGACAAAGACGTATACAGTGCGTGCCGCGTCCGACTATAGAGCGGACGTGCGGACAAAGGAGGCGCATAGTGGGGATAACAGTCCGTGGGAAGCGGCGGATCCCGAGGGGGAGAGGAAACGGCCGTAGCGAGCGGCGCAGTAGAGAGCCCTTCCGGGTATAGTTGATTGCGAGACGGCGCAAGCCTCCCGTAAGTACCAGAAATTCCTCGAGCGTGATCGTAAGTTCGTCTATTTCCATTCCGACGTGCTACGCGTAATTGTATAGTGAATCGCGCCATAGATTTATACGTCTACGAGATTGTACCATATAGGTATTCGCGGTCAGTAATACTCGCTAGTGAATAATGTTCACGACTCTGTGACTCCAACGTTCGGGATACGAGAATTGATAAAGGCCTAAAGCGGTTATTTAAGACGCGCGTCGTTAAAGAAGCTTGATGAACGGAAGTCTGATATTTTATATTCCGCAAATACGTCTTAGACCATACGACCACATAGGTCAGCGCGAAGGGCGTGGCCCATTCGAACCGACGTAGCTAGTAACAACAATAATAACTATTATTTCAGGGTAGAGTATAAGAGCGTTATTGTATTTTATAAATATATATGTGATATTGTTTGTTTAACATTTATTCGAGATATACATACGTACCCATCATACCTATCCTCCGTTCGTACACGATCGTATTCCATATAGGTTCCGACTGTAGTAAAGAATCCGTCCAGCGACGCGAACCAGCATTTCATATAGATTTCTTTGATATTAATTCAAACCGAAGGTTTCCTTATTAATCCAAAAAATAAGGTGGCGACCGATAATAAAAGGTGCGTCGGGGGCAAAGCTGAGGCGCGGAACTCGAGACAGACAATTTTAACCAAAAATTTTTCAATTTGTCCATAAATATTAGCTCGCGACCATCGCGGTATTTTCGCGGACCCTTACAGGTGCACCATCCTGTTCATTGGAACCAACCACGTAGGAGTACCATCCCGGTACCAGACTCGCGTCCTAGAGGTCCCATCAAGGTGGACCATCAAGGTAATCAACCGATCCAAGGAGGACACCATAGGGGCTCCGAATAGGAGACCATACAGGTACCATACCGTTTAGGGTGCCATCGAGGGTCCATATTTTATGTTCTACAAGTAACCACGTATGGTGAGGTGCATATTCGTAATTAACGAGTCTTTATTATTAATAATTTGTTAACTAACTTTAAATCGAATCACGAAACAACCAGCTCACCATCCGTGTTGAAAATCAAGTTTTGCGTATTTTAATTGAAATACTCGAGGTAACTAAGAACCTCTTGATAAGAAATATCGCGTGCGATAATTTATTTATTTACTATCGAATCGTTGGTAACAGCGATAGCGGTAGCGCGCGATAATTTTATAAAAATTTTATTTAGCACAGCGGGGGCCCTGATTAGGTACGAGCCTGACGCATGTATATAGACACGAAGTGCGGCGACCCGCTTTGTAGATAAGGGTCGCCTTTGTAGCGAAAACCGCCGTAGAAAAAAAAAAAAAAAAACGAGCAGTAGGGGAAGCCGTTGTGCTTCGAGCAGGCACAAGCCTGCTCAGTCGTTGCTAGGCACGTGAAGTGTGCACAGGAGTCGTTGCTGGACGCGCGAACGGTGCACACACGTGTTGCGGAATATCGTCCCGTAACAAAGGGAATTGCGTCATAGCGTAACGAGAGGTAATCGCGAAACCGGGCGTGGGTGAACACTCGCGGACAGTGCCCAGGATTATCCTGCCGTGCGAAAACCCGAGGGAGTAGGAGGAAAAGCCGCTGGTGACACAGAGCGAGAGAGCTGCTGCATCCCGGCGTTAATCCCCCTACGTGAACGTCTCAGACATGTAAGTCGCATGCCTCTAGTATCGCGCTAGTATGTTCTGTGATCTCGATCCGTTACGATAACATAGAGTCAGTAAAAACGCGTAATTGCGAAGTAACCACCTAAGAACCTATCATGATGACCGGGATAATTGAGAGAACTGATGCATAGCAATCGACTCCGACGATCTGTAATTCGCATGTGCAAAGAGCGTCACCGCGTTTAGTTAGATCCATCGTCGTTAAATAATTAGGATCGAAATTATAGTATTAAATAAAACTTTAAGCTACTACCACACCATACCAACTGTGGTGAGATGCGTTCCTGTGCTGTGCTGCTGGATTATTTCGTTTAAAATAAGTTCTATTATTAAGTACACTCTATTTACATAACCTTCTTTTATTGTAACAATATATATTTTAATTATAACGCGGCTAAACAATTATTTCACATTTACCCGTCCAGTAGTTAGATCCGTTACGTCTATTGTTATAACTGATCCATCCAGAGGTGCGAACCTGCTATGGTTAAATCGTAATTAGTAATTCAATTCGTATAGGGTTTCCTCGTAGAACCGAAAACGAGGTGACGACCGGAATAAAATTATCAGGATTGCGTACCGATGACAGTCTTTCGCGGAATTCGTGTTTTCGCGTTAATAAACATTATAGATGCCGTGGGAGGCAAAGCTGGGCCGTGGAACAGAGCGAAACGTGATTGACCAACCGTGGTGTGCTGGATTCTAGGGATATTCTCGGTTCAACGACCAAGAACTAGAGATAATAGATACCTCCGACCATCCTAAATCCACAATTTATTAATATTGAGCGATGTTCACCATAAGGAAAGAGCGGACCAGTCGTGGTTAAAATAAGACCTAATCAGACACTTCGATAGGCGATCCAGACATAGAACATCCGAAGTACTAGAAAAGGTGAACCGGAGGTGGAAACATTCGTGGATAGGATAGGTAAACCAAACGTGGAGGAGATGAGGTACCTAAATAAGACATCCGTAGGTGAACCAAAGGTGAACCAAATAAGGCTACCAAGCGTGGTAGCTAACAAGTACCGAGAAGGGAACCTAGTGTGGATCCTAAACAGGGCACCAACCGTGGTAACCAAGATTGAAAAAGGGTCACCATATCTGGCTAGGACCAGAATCCACGTTTTTTAAACTCATTCAAGCTCTGGTCACAGTTGCAAGAAACGAAATGAAATATTTTCATTCGCTGACAGCTTACGTTACAGCCTTACAGCCTTACTCTTCCAGCTATTGTAGACGAGCCTTAAGACCATTAAACAGTCCCTGAGGCTACACAGCTTGGGGACAATCACGAACAGGCGCAACGTACGTACCGAGACGGCGATGGCCGGATGGGAGGCCCCAGCCAATCAGAAGCCGGGAATTCGTCTCCCGCCGAAAAGCGGCTACATGCTGCGGCGAGGCAAAATGGCCTCCAGTTAGACTCGGGCACTCAAGCCGCACGGACCGCGTCACTCTCCAGCAATATACTGCGTCATTGTCGCGGCGTTAGTAATGTTCGAACGCCTAATTAACGCGGACGCGAGGTCCTCTCATTAGCGAGTGTAGTCTGTATCGACACGCGAAAATTTGCGGCTTCTCGTGTAATTCTGATGACGTGTCTCGACGAAATCGCGAAAAAATATTTCGCGGTCGGGCACGAATTACAAGCTTACGTGTACGCGGACGCGAAAGGCCTATTATCCGAACGTCATTAATAGTTTAATTGTGCAGTGTTTAATAGTGCAATGACAGTATCCGTGACAGTGAGCGATCCGAGGGATTACATTCACAATGAAGGATGAGGCGACGTTCCGAGACACAGGGATTATTTCGGTCGAGGATTATGATGCCGCGAGTAAAGGACACCAGTAAGAATACGACAATGTAAGTCGCATGCATTGAGTACCATATATTTATTATTTTTATATGATAACTAATCTAAATACGTTAACATGAAATATTATTATCCAAATTTCTATTTTTATAGAAGAAGATAATAATTTAACCAAATAAAAATAAACCAAAATCAAATTATATCATTTTATTTGTATCTTCTCCAAAAATAATGGTATCACAAAATTTGCGTCAAGCATTACAAAATTTCAAGTTTGCTTACTCTCCTTACGGGATTCAAATTTAAATGTCCATTTGTAAAAGAATATTTTCGAGAGCACACAACTGTTGTCTCCGTTTCTTGTTGTCATCTTTTTTCGTCAGCTCTTTCAAGAGCTCCATGTCCTATCTAGACTTTCAATGTCAATGAAGAAAAAAACCGTAGCGAATATTTTCCATTCATTCCGATCAAACATTCTTTCTCTATCGCTGCTTACCAACCAGGAACGCTAAATTTTTGTTCCAGACGTTGCGAGAAGCAAGTCTGGCGGACGCTGATGCCGCACCGGAGGATCTGGTTCGGGCAGAGCAGGGTCGGCTGGAAGGTAAAGTTTACAAGTTTTTTACACATCTTTCTCCAACCCTTTAACATCTTTGCTTTTGCAACTTGTTCCTCATCAGCTTTCTTGAAAGCTTCATGTCTCATTTGAATTTTCAATGTTGGAACTAAAATATTGAGATAAATATCCCATATCAAAATATTTCCGTATTTCCGATTTACCTCGATCATAGATATTCTCTCTCCACCACAGATTATCAACTGGGAAAACTACATTTCTGTTTTAGTTGTTGCGGAAAGTAACAACAATCCGGCAGATGCGGATGCCGTACCGGTGGATCCGGTTCGGGCCAAGCAGAGTCGATCGGAAGGTAAAGTTTACAAGTTTCCTATACATCTGTGTTCAACCCTTTACGATCTTTGCCTTTGCAACTTGTTCCTCATCAGCTCTCTTGAAAGTTTCATGTCTCATTTAAATCTTCAATATTGAAATATAAATATTGAGATAAAAATCCCACATCAAAATATTTCCGTATTTTCGATTCGCCCGATCCAAGATATTCTCTCTCTACCGCAGGTTATTAACCGGGAAATTATTTTTCTGTTTCAGTTGTGCGGAAAACAACAGCAATTCGGCGGACGCGGGTGCCGCACCGAAGGATTCGGTTCGGGCCAAGCAGAGTCGGCTTGAAGGTAAGTTTACAAATTTACTATAATCCTCTGTTTGACTCTTGGCGATCTAGAGCTGGGATATAATTTCCGACTCGACTTGAATTACGATCGCAAAGGGTAAACTACAATTTTACTCGCCCGCACTCGTTGGTCTGATCTCATAAACGAATGTGAATTTTTTGTTACAGAGTTGAAGCGGAACGTGGCCGACTCTGACTGCAAGTCGTTTCGGTGAGTAAATGCAAAATAAAAAGAAAAACAAAATTCCGCATGACGGATATGGTGTGACCAGATGAAATATCGTTCAAGTCAATGCGAATTGCAAATAGATTCTTGCATGTGTGTGTTTGTGACGTTGAATTCAATACATTGCTCGAAACAATTAGGGAATTATTTGATCGCGATATCCTGCATTACATACGAGATTTAAAATAGTGAATGATTCTCTATTGATATTCAGTCATCTGAATAAGAAATATTCTGTACAACCGCGATGTACAAACACGAAATCGTCATCAGCTGCTTTATTTTTATTTTTCAAGCGGGCCGCAGAATTATTTAACGATATAATTATTTGACAATATTCAATTGTCCGTGTAAAATATATTCATACGCATAAATGCCGATACCGTTGCTGCTTTTCTTTTATTTGCAAAACAGGCTGTAGAATTATATGGCAATATTGTCCATTCATCACGATCCCTATTGTCTCGAGTAGCGTATAATGCGCGCACAGATTGCGCAAGCGCACGCCGAGCTTGAGGTATCCTCGCTCGCGTGCCTTTGAATATCGCGACCGCGGTTATCAAAATACGCATTTTTACCCGTGCTCCAACAAAGAAGACTTAAATTCTCATTTCGCCAAAGTATCGCGAACGTAAGCTTCGTCGTGACGGAACTATCATGCGTGAAAACGTTGCCCCGCTTCTCTATTTTTGCGTTCCCTTGAAGCGACCGGTTTTTGATTGTCTAATCTTTCCTCACGTGCATTCGTGAATATTGCACTCGTAGATATCGATAATACCGCATTTTCGTGACTTTTCCGATGCAATCGCGAAAAGCGCCGTAAAAGTCCGTTGGACGAGTCCATAAATTTTCACACAGTTTTTGCTCTTTGCCGATCGAGTTTATAAAGTCCGTTTCGCAGCGCATAAAAAGTTTCCACCGATGTCGACATAAAACGTTCGTTATTTGACGCAAATATCGCCGCTCTAATACAAATATCGACCGCGTCATGAAAGTGTAGCAATCACCGTGGGACGCGCTGCAAGATGAATGCTGAGCGACATGGAGAGCGGTAGCCGACATGGAAGAACATTGGTAGACCTGGTTGGACATTGGCAACGGGACATTACCAACATCATCATTGGTGAGCGTTTGACTCAATACTTACAGAGAGCTCTTTTATTATTATATTGTGCATGCCGCAAATTTGCATTGACATTTATAACGAAAAATATATTCCATGAATTATTGCCATATATTATAGCTATATATTATTGCCATATGTTGTTGCGATATATTGTTGCCATATATTGTTGCCGTATATTACTGCTATATATTATTGCCACACATTGCCACGTATTATCCCATATTATGGCCACCTGAAATCACGCGAGCAATCGAGAACACTGAATTTACCGGTAATCGCAAAAGCGCGCGGTAGACGTCACAGATTGATGCCAGCAGCCCGCATCAGAGCTGCCCGATAACAATACTCTTGCTACAATTTAACTTTAAACTAAAGCGGTCTCCGATCGCAGGAAACTTTCTATCGCGGACTAACCCTTCGAGCAGAATATTCCCGAGAAGCGCTCTTCAGAAAAACGCTAGTTATAAGCGAACATGCCCCGTTAGGGCCCCGACGCGGTCTTGTTGTCGCAGAAAATTAGGAAGAAAGGAGCTAAACATCCGACACCGTTGTCAAAAGAAGGACGATGACGTCCCTTCGCGAGTAAATATTAGGCCCTTGCGAACGCGAACGTCAAATTCCACCACGGCTGCGAACGTCCTCCGACCAGTTTCTTCGCGGAAACGGCTCAAAACATAGGAACGCGCTTTCGCCACAATATAGTCCTATATTAACCCTATTCACACCATAAACATCGACTTCCAACTCCATGTAGAAGCGAAGATATCAACATTAAAATTAAAGAATTAATTAAAATTTATTTAAAATTTAAACATGTAATCATTCGGTATCTCATAAACGACTCCAAAAAACGGTACACGCTTTTTGCCCTAAATCTCAACTCAATCACATAGAAGCGGAGATATCAACGGTACAAGTTGAAAAATTTTAATCTCCGATATCTCCTAAACGGTTAGACCATACAGGCTATTTCTGGCACCAAATTAAAGTCCAATCAAAAACCTACATTTTGCCGTAAGTGACGACACTCTTGCTCCCACTAGAAGCGAGATATCAACGGAGAAAGGTTGAAAACTTTAACCTTCGATAATCTCCTAAACGGTTAGAGATACAGGCCTGGCTCTGGCACCAAATTAAAGTCCTCTCAAAAGCCCTACATTTTGGCGTAAGTGACGACCCTCCGCTCCCAGTAGAAGCGGAGATATCAACGGAGAAAGGTTGGAAAAAGACTAAAACCTAACCTAACCTAACCATACTAAAAAAGGCCTAAACCTAACCTAACCTAACCTAACCTAACCGTACCTAGACTCACCATACTAACCTAACCATTACTTAAAAAACTAACATACTAAGAGGAAAAAAAAACGGCAACTAAAAAAAAACGTAACCTAACCTAACCATACTAAAAAAACCTAACCTAACCTAACCTATCTTCCTAATCCTAACCTAACCATACTAAACCTACCTAGACTAACCTAAACCTAACCTAAACCAGTATAAAAAAAAAAAAAAAAAAAACCTAACGCTAACGCAGCTTGCCACATTTCAAAATTTACGTCCAGCAACAAAACCCTAATTAACACAACACATAAAAATAACTTAACGGACTCCTTAATTACCCCATGTACTAAGCAAGAGATATGAATAAATTCCTTTATAAACCCATTTAATAATTTTCACACGATATTCACACATCATATTAAAATTAACTCTTCAATAAATCTTTAAAAAATAACTTTAAAACCTACGGATACCTCATTCCTAAAGGCTCAAAGCTAACAAAGAGAAAAACAACAAAAAAAGACACTAGACTCATACTAAAAGAAAATAACCTAACCTTAAACCTAACCTACGCTATTTCTTTGACACCCTTAACAATACCTATGTACTCTAGCAATACAAAAAAAAAAATACTACACCATAACCACTACAATATCATCTGACTTCTCACAACCTTTCCCACAGCTATACTAACACAGCCGAAGATATTGACAAATAAAATATATCCACAAATTAACACTATATAATTTAAAAACTAATAAAAAAAATATTAACTAAATAATCTACTAACACCTTCTAGAGCTCTTATTCCAACACATACACGCCTGAGCTACCACATATCAAGACGATACAGCGCTATCTCTAATGCCTCGCTCAAATAATATCGTTACACCTACATGCTCAACTAACCCATATCACCTACTAATTAAAATCCTCCGACTACATCTAACCCTCAAGTAGCCTAGCTGGAGACTTAATGACTACATTACCTAATATTCAAAATCTTACTAATTAAACTAACATTTAAAATTAAAAAAATAAGACCTATAACACCGTCTCGTGTAAATCTCTACATAAACCTCAGGCACAAGGATTCAGGAAAACGCCTCTCATTATTCGCCTCATCAATATAGATCCTGTTCATACACCTAATTACTTAAACCCATAACTTTATTAACACTAAATCTCGACTCTAATTTCCAGACTAGAAGCTGAGGAGATATCGTAAACCACTTATAAAACTCTCAATAATCTTTCAAATTAAAAATCTCAACCTAACCTAACACATTAAAAATATTATAAAAATGTAACTCGGTATCTCCTAAACGGCTCCAGATCATCAAGAAACAGCACGAATAACTTTTAGACCGCTATATACCCATAATATTAGTACCTGCTCATAAAACTTAACAAACAACAAACTAACCATTCTCATAACCACCATATAAATCTCGACACTTCAATCATCTCCCAGTTAGTAACCAGCGTGGCGTAGATAAGAACCCCTATTAAACTTTCAAAATACCTATTCAAATTAAAATTATAATTTCATAAATTAAAAATGCTAAATACTTCGGTATCTCCTAAACGCTCAAGATACAGGAACGCGGCTTTTGCCTCAATATAGTCCTGTATCAACCCTATTTCCACCATAAATTCGACTCTCATTCAAGTAGAAGCGGAATATGAACATTTAAATTCAAATTTCAATTAAATTAACTCAATAATATAAAAACACAAATAAACCTGTATAACCATTCCGGGTAATTATACACTTAAACGGCTTCAAGATACAGGAAAACGCTCTCTCTGCCAACTAATATACCGTCTATCGCTTCATCAACCACTTAATTCTCAGACATCACATAAAACACACTCACACGCTAGACTCTTACAACTTCCCAGGTAGAAGCGGACGATAATCGCTACCCATTTATAAACATTTCAAATATCTCATAAACATATTAAAAACTTAAAACAATATATAACACACCATATACCTTAAACACATGTAACCTTAAAAAATAAAAACTACCACTAAAACGGCACATCAAGAAGCAGGAACCTAAGCTCTAACCTAATTAGACCGCTAACCATATGCACCTTCTATAGTAAAAACTGATCATTCACATACCACGCCTATCCTTTTCACCTAATAAACCCTATACCTAAAATTCACGTGATACCTAATCATAATCCAAGATAGACTAACGGAGATACGCATTGACATACATATAATAAATAAAAAAAACTCATAATAAACCATTAAAAATACTTAACATATTAAAAAATATCAACTATGCTCACTAACCCTTAGGATACACTCTTATAAATAAACCTAGGCTACATAAGATACCTCATGACCTAACCTAGGAACGCGCGTCACACCTATTTATTGGTGAGCACTCAACCTATATACGCCTGATTTACAACCCCCTAATACCTACTCAACCATAACAAATATCTCGACTTCTCAATTCCAGTAGAACAGTACGGAGAATGAATCAATTATCCAAATTCATAAATTTCAATCTATAAAACCAATAACTAGAAAATATTAAAAACTATAGTAAAAACCTAATCCCTAGACTATATCACCTCATAACAGTGCTCAGGATACTCAAGGAAAAAAGCGCTTATTTGAGCTCTACACAAATAATAAGACTCCCTAGTCGCTACACCCTTAATTAACTCTACCAACCTTAAATACCCCTACCGAATCTCACTTCATCCACCCACTAGAAGCGGAGATATGAAACACATTTAAAAATATACAAAATTATAAAAAAATAAAATTTCTATAACCATACTTAAAAAAAATATTTCATAACATTTAACCGTCTCGGTATCTTTACTAAAACTGGCTCAAGTATCAAACGAACGTAACCTAAAGCCTAACCTATACCTAACCATACTAAAAAAAAAAAAAACCATACTAAAAAAAAAAAAAAAAAAAAAAAAAAAACATAAATATTACTCATCCACTTCAACTATTAAACCGTTTCCAGACATCAAAAACCAACAAATATAACAATACACCTCACAATTACCTTATCACCTAACTCTAACTAACATACTTCCCTAAGTACCGTAAAGCCGTGAGAATCATGAACTATTACGCTAAAACTATCAAATTCTTCAATTAATAAAAATCTTAACCTACATCTATTAAAAATTTATAAATTTAAAAACCATATATAACAGAGAGACTCTAAACCTATCATACACATTGGCATCAGCATATACACTAGGAAAACAAAGCTCAAATATATACTCGTGCCACTAACCTAACTCAGTATCCTGTAATCTCAACAAACCTAAAATAAAAACCAAAACAAACATAACTAACCTACTCCGTAACACTCAATATTTCACAGCTAAGTACTAAAAGCGAGGAAAACCTTAAACATCCTATTAAACGACATAAATATCCTAACAATTGTATAAAACTAATAAAAAATTTTATAAAAATGTAAACTTCGGATATCTTCATAAAACGTCTATCCATAGAACCATATCAGGAAACCGATACGCTATATTAATGAAACACAAAAACAATAAAAATAACGTCATACTCATAGTAAAATCAAACACAAATACACATCCAACTCATAATCAACCTCGCTACATCTGTCATTCACCCCATAGTAGAACTAAAAAAAAAAAAAAAAACCAGTCAGAGCACGCACTTAATGAATACACCCTTTATAATATACTAAATATCTCAATTACAAATTACTATTAAAGAACTATAACTAAAATAGTATAAAACACCATTATCTGTATCAAAAAAACGAGCTTCACACGGTATAACAGCCATAAGCCATACCTCCAGAACATTAAAAACTGCCCTAAACCTTAACTCATATGTAACCATACTAAAACCTAGTAATCAAACCCTACCCTCACCATATAAAAAAAAAAATCAATACAGAAAACTATATACAAATAAACCTACCATCACATGAAGCGACCAGATATTAGAACAATATATAACCCTAAATCTCATAAATTTACCCATATATAAAACAATCTCATAATTACTAAATTTCATAAAACATGAGAACTATTCCTCGAGTCTATCCCTTAAAACCCTGGCTCACATATAATACATACAGGACATAGAAAAAAACCTACATCGCTTTTTGACACCATTCCATACTTTAACATATGATATAAAAACAAAAAACACTCCTACAATATAACTCTCAGTGAGAACACGCCTTAACCCAATATACACCGACATAGAAAAGAGAGATCATATAGACCATCCATTATACTATACATAATAACCTAAACTCTATTAAAATCTATAAACCTTAAGATATTAACATAAATGTAAACCCTCATTTCGATACTCTCCTCTACACACCTACTACACGTCAAACTAACGAATTAACTACAAAAGAGGAACCCGTCAAGCTTCTGAGCACCTTACAATCATATGATCCTAGTATCCTCAAACTACACCATCAATCTACTCACAACAATATAAAACGTGCTCGCCTCTCCAATAAACTCCCCTAGATACGACATAGCAGCTAAAATGAACATTTATAAAAAAAAAAATAAAAAAATTTCAATATAACCAAATTAACTTTATAAACCTTATACTTAAATAAAAACTCGTTTAACACCCCTTACCGCCTATATCATAAACCTGAGGCTCAGCCAATAACTAAAAACAAGACAACCGTTCTTAGAGCCGCCTGCTAACCTAAACCTAACCTAACCTAAGCACTAACTCTAACCTAAATAAACACCTAACCTAACGCTAACCAACCTAAACCTAACCTAACCTAACCTAACCTAACCAACATACTAAAAAAAAAAAAAAAAAAACCTAAACGCATACTAAAAAAAAAAAAAAAAACCATACCTAAAAAAAAAAAAAAAAAACCTAACTAAACCTAAACCTAACTAACCTAACCTTTAGACCATACTAAACCGTTAACCATACTACCAAAAAAACCATACTAAAATTTAAACCTACACCATATAATATCCGTAACTTAGATATTAACCCTACTACGTCTTCATACCATAACCTAATACACCATAACCATATCTCAATCAAAAAAAGATCAAAATTATCCAAAGTAGAAAAGAGAAGATTTAATAAAAAATAAAAATAAAATTTATAACAAAATAATCAAAATTAAAATTTAACAATAACCTATAACTTTAAAATTGTAAACCCCTATCCTACAGAGCTACTTATAACACATAATACGCTATCAAACGCATATACAACCGGAATAACGCGTATACTATGAGCCCTAAAAAACGGCTCTATAACATCTAAAATAAGATAACCAAAGCTTAACACGTGCATAAAACCCCCTTAAATCTCTCTAATTAAAGTATTAGATATCTAATTTACTCAGATCACGATAAAGCCTGAAGATTACTAAAACCTACACATATTCATAATTATTTATATCAAAATATCTAAAAATTAAAATAAAACACACTTAGAAATATTCAACAAATGAGCTAAATCAAAATTCGAGAAAAATTATAACAAACAATAAAACACAAAGAGATACAAAGAGAATAAAGACGACCGTAAAGCCTACAGCGTCTTTTTAATTCACTCTCATATAATCCTACTAGTACCTTAAATCCCCTATATACCATACCACCAATAAATTCAATCTCGAAAATCATCCAATTTACCTCACACTCACACCAGTCATAACAGCGAGTGATAACCTGATATATCACATAATTCAAAAATTTATCACTCTTAAAACCTTATAACTTACCAAATTAACTAAAAAACATATTGTAACCTTCGGACTTATTACATCTCCTTAAACGCCGGCTACAAGAATAACAAAGGCAATCACCTAAGCCGGTAACCTAAACCTAACCTAAACCTTACCCTAAACCGCTAACCATACTAACCTACCGTACGCTTTTGACTATCACTCAAACTATAGTTACATCGCTATCAAAACCCTCTAACCATATTCTCAACCATTAAAAATTATCAGAGACCTCACTAAACTCTCCCAGTTAAACATAACCGGTGAGAGAGACTATTGACATTTACGCAAATTATATTTACACAATCAACTCATAACTATAATAAAACAATAATTTCACAATTTAATGTAACCTTATCCTCGGAACTAATCTATACCTAATAGCTCAAGCCTACTCACGAACGGCTTTTTGAGCCAACCTAATCCAATCTTAGAGCTCCCTGTAAAACCCTAAATCATTCTTACCACATAAATCTCGACTTTAATTACCAGCTCAGACTAAGCGGAGACCTATATGAAAACTCATATAACCTATACCAAAATACCTTAAATATTCTAAAACATTCAAACTTTAATAACTACTTAAAAATTACACTCCTTACGCGCTAATCATCTTAATAACCGTAAGACCCTACACACGCAAATAACGCCGTAGACAACTGACAGATTTTTGAGCTCACCGCATATCAACTAAAACGTTAACCCACTAATAACCAACCCCTTAAACCTTCTCATACCATAATCGAACCTCTCCAATTCACACCAACAGTACGATCAGCGGAGAATAGCCATCAGCTAAAACATAATCAACAAAAATCTCCTAAATTTCAATTAACGACTATAACTTTTAAAAATAATTAAAAAAGTATAAACACATATACGAGATAAACTCTCCCCTAATCATAGAGCGCTGTGAGAAGACCTAGACCTATACCTGAGCAACGCTAACGCTATTTCTCGGCCCTTCAATCATAGTCCTGTATTAAACTAACTTTACACATAATAAAATTTCAGAGACCACTTCTCAAAAAATATAATCCAACATAAACCTATCTACACTCTCAATAACGCTAACCTAACTAACCTAAACCTAACCTAACCTAACCATACTAAAAAAAAAAACCTAACCTACAACCATCAAACACTATACCTAACCTAACCTAACCTTAACCTAACCTAACCTAACTAACCTACAAGCTAACCTAACCTAACCATACTAAAAAAAAAAAACCTAACCTAAACCTAACCTAACCTAACCTAACCTAACCTAACCTAACACCTACCCTAACCATATACCTAACACTAACGCATACTAAACCAACCATACTAAAAAAAAAAACCGTACCTAACCGTAACCATACTAAAACCTAACCTAACTAACACTAACACATACAACCTAACCTTAACAACTCATAACCTACACTGCCTAACCTAAACCATAACCATTACTAAAAAAACTAACCTAACCTAACCATACTAAAAACCTAACCTAACCTAACCTAACCTAACCTAACCTAACCTAACCAACCTAACCTAACCTAACCTAACCTAACCATACTAAAAAAAAAAAAAAAAAAAAAACCTAACCTAACCTAACCAACCTAACCTAACCTAACCTAACCTAACCTAACTAACTAAAACCTAACCTAACCATACTAACCTAACCATACTAAAAAAAAACCTAACCTAACCTAACCTAACCTAACCATACTAAAAAACCATACTAAAAAACCTAACCTAACCTACTAACCTAACCATACTAAAAAAAAAAAAAAAAAAAAACCATACTAAAAAACCTAACCTAACCTAACCTAACCATACTAACCTAACCTAACCTAACCATACTAAAAACCTAACCTAACCATACTAACCTAACCTAACCATACTAAAAAAAAAAACCTAACCTAACCTAACCTAACCTAACCTAACTAACCTAACCTAACCTAACCTAACCTAACCTAAAAAAAACCTAACCTAACCTAACCTAACTAACCTAACCAATAAAAGAGCCTAACCGAACTAACCATTCAAAAACAGATCCATACGCCGGGATCTAATAATTAACCAATCCTAACTTATTATCCAATAGAAAAGGATCCTAACCATAAAAAAACCAATCATCACAGGATCCTAACCCATATTATCCAATAGAAAAGGATCTTAACCATAAAAACCAATCATCAAGGATTCCTAACCCATATTATCCAATAAAACAGGATCCTAACCAATAAGAACCAATTCCTGTAGGATCCTAACCGTAACCCGTAGGATAACGGGGCGCGTCCATCAGGATGCGCGTACGAGAATGGGGGAACCGAAAACCCATAATCAATCGGGTCCTAACCGTAAAAGACCATAACCCATCCGGTCCTAATCAATCCATCCGACGAATCCGACATAGTATCAGTCGGAACCAAAAGAAACCATAACCCGATTCCTAAAAGGGGCTAACCCCATAAAAACAGCTAACATCCACTGTCCAAACATCCATAAAAGTAGAGGATCCTATAGCCACCTCCATAAGAGCCAGGATCCGAAATATCCATAGTATTGAAAACCCGTGATCCATAATCCGAAACGTCGTGATCCATAGAAAACGAAAATAGGTTAAGCGACGTAGGATAGTTTGTTAATTTAATTATTTTGTAAGTTGCGATCGGATCAAAGGGTTAGATTAAGTTTTAGAAAACATTGAATGGCGCGAAAATGCGTAATGTTAAGTTTCAATTTTTTGTAATTTTCAAAATGGAGTCGTGGTGTAATCTGAAAATTTACCTCTTTCTGAGCACAATGATGCTTTTTGTAATGTTAACAATTGGTAAAAACATCACGAAACCATAATATTCAAAAATCAAAATTTGAGCATTTAAAAAGCCCGCCGGGAAGTACCCGAATATGTTTTCAAGTTGCGGGTCTTGTTGTTATTTCGTCCTAGGGGCACGAAAATGTGATTAGAAGTGACCCTAGGTAGTAGTAAGTCCTAGGCGGACCGACGCCAGGCTTGTAGAGGACTTAGCTACTAAGATTCAGTAGTACGACCAAAGATCAGGCCAGCCGGGCCTTAAAGCGCTATCTCCAGCGAGAAAAATAAGGGGTCGTCGGAAAACCCGCCATAATCTAGACCCGTTATTGCGGAGTCCCCATTAGGCCGGGACTCGAGAGCTACCCGTAGACGCGATACGCGTGCGCGCCGGGCTCGTAGCGAGTCTAATGTAACGAGCCAATCCGATGCGGAGATTTTCCGTGTGCTAAGCAAAGAGAAAGAGTTTTACGGAGAAGACAAGACGTCTTCAGAGTCGTTCTGACTAGCACGAACGGTAACACGCGTCGTATTCGTGCTCACTTAAAACGGACGCGTATCGTGGCTAGTAGTGTTCGAACGCCATTAAACCGTCCGGGCGGACGGCTCTCATTGCGTGTGCGCGGTCGGGAGTAACAAGGGCCTGTAAAACGACCGCTGAAGTGTATAATAACACCAAGTGCCCGTTAGTGCGCATCCTGTACACCGGCGGCTATCCGCCATTACTGCGGCGAAGCGTTTCCGATCCGAGACGGCCAGGCGAGGGTGAAGCGTCAACCAAAAGGCCACGCGAGCGAATATCGGATTACAGTGTAGTGTACAGGATACTAGTAGCGCATCTGTCATCGAATGTAAGTCGCATGGTCAAATACGCGCATTTCTTTATTCATAAGCACGCGTCCAGACGAGGTCGAGTCATTTCTCGCGAGAGATTTATTACTTTTAATCCGCGGCGGGACCAGCGAAAAGTCCTTGAACAAATTACTTTATTTCATACAACGCGGAAGACTGTGATTACGAGATTATTAGATTACCAGATTTTATATAATATTTTTGTAACTTTCAATAACTTTCAGAATATATATTGTTATTGCATTTTATCGTAAACTTCGAGTCCTTACTTACCTTCATTGTCCAGATAGTTCCTACTAGAA
>NW_020230074.1:22537-46101 GCF_003227715.2 Harpegnathos saltator
TAGACGCCGTTCTGTGGCACGAACCACACTTCGGAAACGAACTCGTAGTATAACCGTCAAAATATTAGTCATCGTCAGCAGCCGACACGTAAGGACGACACGAACCACGCGGCACTAGCCCGTAGTAATACCTAGAGGGTATATTTTTTAACACGAGTCAAAATAACGAGTAGAATCACCGAGGGTTTCCTCGTTCCCGAACAAAGACGAGGTGGCGACCAGTAACACACGGAATTTCGGCTTTATTCTGACGTAACGGTTCACTGCTGCGAGCGCGAATTATATATAGTAGCTTATTACATTCAATTTTGTGTTATTACGGTCGAACCGGGTGGCCAGGAGGCTAGCTAGGGCGCGTAGCGTTCAAATCGAGGAGAACTGCTCAATATCCAATTTGCATGATGCATGGGGCATGGTGATAGGACATAGGAACCATAGGAAATAGGAGACTTAGGACATAGGAGACATAGGATATAGGGGACCTAGGACATAGGAGACATAGGACGTAGGAGACATAGGATATAGGAGACCTAGGACATAGGAGACATAGGACGTAGGAGACAGGAGACCTAGGACATAGGAGACATAGGACGTAGGAGACAGGAGACCTAGGACATAGGAGGCATAGGACGCAGTAGACCTAGGACATAGGGGACATAGGACATAGGAGACATAGGTCATAGGAGACATAGGTCATAGGTGACATAGGTCATAGGATAAATAGAACCTAGGGTAGATATAGGACGTAGGAGGCATAGGTCATAGGAGACATAGGTCATAGGAGACATAGGTCATAGGATAGATAGAACCTAGGATAGACATAGGACATAGGAGACATAGGTCATCAAGGACATAGGTCATAGGAGACATAGGACATAGGAGACATAGGTCATAGGGTAGATAGAACCTAGGGTAGACATAGGTCATATGCTAGATAGGGTCTAGGATAGATATAGGATAACGGTCAGGTCAGGCTAGGTTAGGGATAAGATAGGCCAGACCGGGAACCAACACCTGGAAAGGGAACAGGTCATAGGAAATAGGTAGATAGGAAATAGGTCCAAGGAAATAGGAAATAGGATATAGGTCCATGGTAAAAAGCCCCAAATTCAAATGAGCGGTCAGGTTCTCTCAGAGAGACCAAATTTACGCACCTTCCGATACCCGGTCACACTTATACGTGCGCGATCCCTTCCTCCGGTCTTCCCTCGCTCCTGTCACGGAACACCCGCGACCCAGAGGGCGAAAAAGAGGGGCGAGAAAAACGCGAGGCCCTCGTGAGCCTCAATCTCCTCAACCATCCTTCAAATCCCCCTCACATTTAGAGTGGCGACCGTGACAGGACGGCGCAGTCACAGGAACGACTAATACTTTAAGGACACTATTTAGGTAATCACAGTCAAAACACAAACACTTTTCGACTCGTCTGAGGCAGCGACACACGTAACAAACACGTAGGAAAAACGTGACTTATAAATACGTCAAGATACGTATAACGGGCAGCGACAAGGTCTCGACAGATTGGCAAAAGATTGCGTTAAAATCACCGGTCGGTTAACGAGTCGGTGGAATCACGCCATTTAGCGTTCGGCATAATTTATCAGCCATTTTTCTAATCTAATCTCGAGTATATTTCGGTGTTTAACGGTAGTTGTACGGAAACTGTCGTAAGATCGAAGAGAAGGGAGATTCTAACGGGTGAACTTAACCATTTGCACGTGTAGAGTTTTGGCGAGTTGATGGACTTGACCGTCTGATAATTCGAATGTTAGAAATCTCGAGAACAGGGTAAAGTAAACGCGGGTCGTGACAACCAATTAAGCCGATAGGAGAATCGATTTATACCAAAAGTGGTATTCGGAAAGATCTACGCCACTGTCATAAAGAGACAAAACAAGTCGCCAAAATACAAATCGCCTATCACTTATATAAGTACTAGTAAGTACCTTTCACCTTCCTGTAGCTGTAGGCATCCACACTGTTTAGCGACGTAGTGAGAGTTGAGGAGAACCGCAAAGTCGGAATTATTGATACCTCTGTCTCACGCTTGGGTCCGTCGCGACTTCACAATTTACTTCAATTTGCGTGTTTAAATGGGACACTTCACACACATTGTATCTTAATAAAATGATACCCACACATACTCCCACACGCAACCGCCAAAAAAGTCCTATAAAAGCACAGGAAAAAGACGTATTTGAAACGTCTATCACTTTAGCAAGGACTCCGATCTCTACGGAAGCAGAAGCGTCACGCACACGCTCAGGCACGGCATACAAACCTTCGACTTCGGGATTATCCTCAAACGAGGAACATCGAGACATCATGGACTCGCGCGGGGCGGTACCCCGAGACCCGAATAGAAGCACACAGCCCACACAGAGAGAGCAACACATAGACGCTGAAGAGAGAAATGGATCCAACCATAATCGCTATGAGAGAGATACGCGATTCACGCAAACCCTAAGGGGAGCACCGACGAACTATCCGTCGTCCAACTTACGATTCTCAGGAATGGAGGATCAACTTCACCCAATGATATTTTTGCAGAGATTGGAAAACATAGCTGCACATGATGGATACTCGAATGCAGAGTATATTTACCAATTTGGTAATTGTCTCATTGGAGACGCCGCAACATGGTGGGGAATAGAAGGCTTCACCGAATGGCAAATAGCGCGAACAGAGTTCCAGGCGAAATACTGGGGAGTTACCAGACAGCACCAGCTCCACCAAAACATATACATGGGGAAATACGACGCAAAGACACACGGCAACAAAGCCAACTACGTACAAAGATTGTACCAAGAGTCGCGCCTGACCCATTCACCAATACCCGACGTAGACTTCATGCAGTCTATCGCGGGCCACTTTAACACGGAGCTAAAGTCTGAGCTATTAAAGTCAAACTTCGCGACGGTACGAGACTTAGTCAGATACCTGGATAATATGGCGATAACCGACTTGAACGAAGCGCAACGCCAAGGTGCAAGAAGAGAAGCAACGCAGGCATCGAGACCGAGCATCAGAAACAACACATGGAGCCAAACAAACACACGACCAACATACAATCCCTTCTACAGACGTAATCTGGGTGAGAGCCGAAACTTTCAAAGAACAGCATCACCGGCACGTGAATCATTCAGACCGTTTAGGACACAAGAAGGACACACCAGGTCACAAAGGTCAATGGCACCACCGCAATATAAAGGCACAAAGCCACACACACGCTCGAGTTCTCCTGCGACCATACGAACTACCAAGATCCAAACCAGAGGTAGAGAACAAAGTCCTAGGAGAGAGAAGGACGATAAACCAATAGCCACCTTCGCGGTGCAGAAGCAGCAAACAAAAGAAGAGGAGGATAATCAGACAAAAGGTCTGCACATAGTGAAACTGACACCATCTTCCGAAGGAAGACCAATATGGGACATCAACGTATCCCATGCCGATTACGATTGGCCAACCACAGCCATGGTGGATACCGGAGCCGCAGTCTCCGTCATATCGCAAATCACATTGGACGATTTCGCGAATTATTTGGAAAACGATTTAGGAGTAACCAGGCCTAAAACCGGATACTATCCGAAGGCAAAGATTCACCAGATAACCATCACTAGTCCCTTTGAAAAGAAAGCAAGCACAGCGCAAGAGAGAGTGCTATTACAACTCAAGTCCGCATTACTCAATGGCTCATGGATCACACTGGACCACTCGTTCTATGTGGTGAAAACTTATATGCCGATTATGATTATGGGAACCGATTTCCTACACGAGTTCTCCGCTGACGTTTCGTACGGCGGGAAAGACGGCATGTGTCTCAAAATGAGAGCACCACTGGCAATCACACAACCTCCAACTATAAGGTCAACCCACACGGACTTAGCATCCCTTCACAACGACCGGGAGGATAGCCCACTGAAGAACACGTCCAACTTCACAATAGAGCCAGACCAACAAACCAAGGACAAATTAGAGGAATTGCTGAGGAAATATGCATCACTGCTCGATGGCTCGCTGGGCCTTATTAAAGATTATCAGCATGTGATTGAAGTGAACCGGAGCAAACCTCCGAAACCAGCAAAATTCCCGATAGCACATAAGCACTTGGAGGAAGCGCGTAAAATCATACGAGGAATGGAAAGGGACGGAGTAATCACAAAGAAAGCCACAGAATTCGTCAACTCATTGGTGGTTGTTGAAAAGCCGAAAGGAGGCATACGGGTCTGTCTCGACGCAAGAGCGATTAATGAGATCACCAAACAAGACCATGCACAGCCACAATCGATCGACGAGATATTAGCTCGAATTGGTGAAAAACGAGTGTATTCAAAGTTAGATATCAACCAGGCTTACTGGCAAGTTGAAATGCATCCAAAGTCCATCCAGTACACAGGATTTTTATTTGACGGACAAACGTACGTATTTAAGAGGATGCCGTTTGGTTTAAAAACCGCGGGGGCGTCATTCAGCCGCGCGCTCGATCAAGCCATTGCCAAGATTCCACATCTTAGGCCCAATTTAATCATTTATTTAGACGATATCTTAGTAGCCAGTAATGATGTAGACGAACACCTATCTCATTTAGAACAACTGTTTGAGGCGTTACAACAATTAGGTGTTAAGTTGAACAGAGAGAAATGTGAATTTATTTCACCGAACGTGCAATTTCTAGGGCACGAATTGTCTACAATACAAGTTAGGATGACCAACGAAACTAAACACGCGATTGAAATTTTCCCTCGACCTAAATCCAGAAAACAAGTCCAATCATTTTTAGGCTTAGTCAATTGGGACCGTCGTTTTGTGTCAGGCTTGACGGAGCTGACACGTCCCATAGAGTTATTATTAAACAAAAACGCCAAATTCCGCTGGACTTCAGAACACGAGGACGCGTTTAATAAAGTTAAGAAAGCGTTCAGAAACGCTGATAAATTATTTTTAATAAACCCTAGCTTATCGTATGGCTTGGAAACAGACGCATCAACTGTAGGTATTGGAGCTAGATTGTTCCAGATAGATGACAAACAAAATAAAGAGTACACCATTGCGTACGTTAGTCGATCGCTTAAACCTGCCGAAAAGAACTATCCAACCACAGAGCAGGAAGCGCTAGCTCTTGTATGGGCACTTAAAAAATTTCACACCATTTTATACGGACGAACTGTTATTGTCCGAACGGACCATCGCGCACTTTTATTTTTATCTACATGCGCGATCCATAGTAAACGTATTGCTAGGTGGATGGACAAATTAAATGGATTCGATTTAAAAATGACATACTTACCAGGTAGTATTAACGTTATTGCTGACACGTTGAGTAGACATCCGAGTCAGAAACCTGGAAACAAAGAAAGTGAATCAGAAGAGGAGGAAGAAACCATAAACCGAGTGAGAAAGGAAAGGAAAACCGTTATCGGGGCCATATGTGCCGATCCGACCGAAGAACAAGATCCCACGTTATGGGTAGAATGGCTAAACGCGGTGCAAGAAGTATCAGATGAGCTGCAACAGAGGGTGAGAGACAATCCTCAAAGTTTCACCATAAGAGACGGCTTGATACGCATCGTTGGAGTAAATCCTCGTCAGGATAGAGTAGCTATACCCAAAGAGGCGGCGTGGACGTTATTACAGAAAATACATAGATACCTCATACATTTCGGTACGGATAAAACCATCCAATTTGCCAAGGCATTTTTCCACATAATAAATTTGGACGAACTCGCCAGAGATGTGGTGGCCTCATGTGAGATTTGTATCGCCACCAAATGGTATACACGCCCCACTGTGGGTGTGCAATATTTCGAGATACCAAACGAGACAGGAGAGATAGTCTCTATAGATCTATATGGTCCATTACCCAGATCGCGAGATCATTGCGCATACGTGTTAGTCCTATTGGACTTATTCTCAAAATTTGTGGCATTATATCCACTGCGCAACCAAAGGATCGAAACCATCATAGATAGGATAGAAAACGATTACATACCAAGGCGAGGTTTAACACCGAAGACACTTCTGTCAGACTGCGGAGGTCAGTTTATGACCAATAAGTGGAGGCAGTTTGGACAACGCATAGGTAGCAGATTACGGCGTACAACACCATATAATCCTCAAGCGAACCCCGTTGAAAGGGTCATGAGGGAATTAGGGAGAGCTTTACGAGCTTATTCGGCCGACAGTCATGAAGACTGGACCAGAGCATTGCCCAGAATAGAGGCCATTTTCAACCTAACAACTCATTCATCTACGGGCGTACCACCCGTATCCCTAGAATTTAATAATGATTGGTACCACGATCGACGCCGACAAGTAGGAAGGCAACCTACTTTAATTACGTTACCACCACAGTTGTTACCGCGAGGCGGAAACGAAATGATGAACTACGAAAGAGAGCATAGAGAAAAAAGAGTGAGAGACTCTCGAACGAATTTGGAGAACACCGCTAAAAAACGCAAAGTTCAAGCAGATAAACACAAAACCGCACCTATATACCAAGTAGGGTCTAAAGTATGGAGAAAGACCCATAAGATAAGTTCAGCTGCTCATAAGAAGACGCGAAAATTATTTCCCGTATATGAGGGACCTCTGTATATTACAGAAATTATACATCCCAACGCGTATGCACTAAGGTGGACAAACGGAGGAAACGCGGGTACAGCCAACGCAAGGCAATTACGACCGCATAGAGCAGCATGTTACAGGTATGAAGAAGAACGCGATGATCCAACGGTAGACTTGACACGCTTACCGATAACGCCGGAAGGTTCCATAAATGGCGAAGATAACGCCGAAACGTCAGAAAATCCAATAGAGGAGAATTACTCCATTAGTGACGAAGAAAACGAACCATCTCGACCAATAGTGGTCGAAGCACAAGTGCACCAACCGCGAGTAATGGAATTACCAGTGGAGGATATAGATGCGATAATAGAATATGGTCGCGAACCAGGTTACACAGGTCCAGAGTTAGGCCGGATCAACAATACTCCTGAAACATCAGAGAGTCAACGAACTAAATCTTCCACCAGACTTTTATCGGGTAGTGATATGGATCAACTTATTAGTATCCCATCCAACGACTCAGAGTCGTTATCTAGAGAAGCATCGCAATACTTACCGTCCGAGGGCACCAGTTCCTCGATAGCCATGTTCCGCATAGGGGAAACGAGCGATGAAAATAAAGAAGATTATGAAATCCAAGGATCCGCAATTCCCGAGGAATATGAAACCGAAGAAGAAAGAGTCAAGTACCGTGAGAAAGACGACGTAGAAGAAATAGGAAGACAAGACTGTTTCGATTGGGATGAGACCTATCCCGGAGCTCACCGCGATGCGGTGGAAGCAGCAAAGAAAATAACAGTAGTACAAGAGTTCGATGTACGAAAGAGAGGTATTAGAACGACCTCGGAATCTAGCTCGTCGTCAGAGAAA
Organism: Harpegnathos saltator; assembly: GCF_003227715.2. Lineage (NCBI taxonomy): Eukaryota > Metazoa > Arthropoda > Insecta > Hymenoptera > Formicidae > Harpegnathos > Harpegnathos saltator. The sequence continues at coordinate 29,972 of NW_020230074.1, forward strand.
CCAATTAAAGCCTTGAAATGGCTAGACCAATATCCTGAGGACAGGAGAAGCGCTAGAAAACTAGTAGCAGTCGATCAAACTAGAATACCATGGGGAGCGTACCGCAAGGTCCAAAAACCAAACACCAGTCCCATAATAGTTCCACCAATTCACGGTAATATCCGTGAGATAAACTCTCCGGAAAAACAAAAGAGAGTGTCCGAATGGATTCAAGGAACGTATGGTAGCTATACATTTTACGAAGACAAGGGCCAATTACCTGACTTCTACACTCCCAAAAGGTTCGATAAAACGCTGGATCAAAAAGGAAGATTACCTGATCCAGAAGTCTATCCAGACGGATACCCGTCTGAGCTCGAAGGATATTTGGCGGCATTTTATGCGCCAGACCACCCTGATCAAATAATGATACAACCTCACGAGAGAGTACAAGAAGAAGTGTACTTGAGGTTACCTTTTAACAGACATCCCATTAGATATCAGGACACTGACAGACTTTATTTCTGGGATGATTTAGGAAGAAGAGTGTTCCTACATAAGGACGGCGTTTGGAGGCCAGAAAACCTCTCAGATTTAATACATGAGTCCCGACATCCGACTCCAGAAGAACATTATAGTCCGGAGGGACAAGCGTATCGAGAATACGACAAAGAACCAATAGAGTTCAAAAAGGAACCGGTAAGTTACGAGACTACGACTTCTAGGCCGTCACAACACAATACTATGACGTATGTTCCAACGAGAATGGAACCGCATTACGCGGTAATCTCACCACCGCCTAAGGTCATGTCATTTGACATGCAAACGCAAACAGACCAATATAGTACTCCGGAACATGATTTATTTATTTGCGCAACATACTTTTTAAAACCGGTAGAATTTTTAACACATGCGCTTTCTAATAATTTACCAATCGACGAATTAGTCATTCTTTTGAAAACACAATTTAATGAGGTACAACGGTTATTTGTAGCTATGGGCTATGATAGTCCATTTAGCCACCATGATACGGAACTCACGTGGCACGGGGAAATACCGAATTCCCAATGGGATCCCCCATTTCATGCTTATTTTAAATTAATTATGGCCGTTTTTCAACAATTTCCAATTGCAATTTTAAAACGCATACATCCTCAATTAGTGCAAAATGCACTCCTATCTAAATTTAATAATACGAACATCGTTCACAACTTAAACAATAGCGCAACAGTTTCGGAAGATACTCAAAATAACGGGGGCTTATCCCTCAATAGCGATGATATAGATAAGGTAGAGAATAACGGGGGCTTAAACCCCAACAAAGATAACGCAAGTCCGAAATATTCGGTACAAAATAGATCTAGTCGCGAAAACAGCGAGGAAGAAGAAAATCCATTAAAAGATACCATAAACTTGGACAGTTCCAATGGCTCGATAGCCCGCGAAGCGCAAATTAATAAAAATGAGCCAATCATAAATAGTAACATAACTCGCAAAAGGCGATTAGAGTCAACAGAAAGCGTCAGTAGTATAGAATTAGATCATAAGAATGTAGAAAATAACGGGGGCAACCATAACAACGGGGGCACCTATAATAACGGAAATATTTATAATAACGGGGGCAGACATAATAATAAGGGCACATATAACAATAAAGATGTATATAACAACGGGGGCATAAAAATAAGGGACAATAAAAAAATAACGGAGGCAAACATAGAATTTTAGAACCCAACCCCATTCCCCAATTCCCAATACAAATAAAAGATAAAAATACACATGATCAGAATAATTATAACAACGGGAATAAAATTAACAATAAAAACATTAATAACGATAACAATAAAAAGCCCACCCCAATCCCGAAACCCCGAACGTCAATAAATAATAAAAATAATGGTAATGGAAAAGACCCAAAGCGTGCAGACAAAGCGTATAGTATAAATACGGCGAACACAAATGTAAACATGCGACACCTAGACAACGAACAAAACAATGTACGCGGGTATAAAATAGACACTCTCACTACAACGCTAGCAGTCCAAGCATCAGACTACGAAAGCAACAGTGATAACATCCTTTCCAGAAACGACATGGCTGGGAGAAATCACACCAAAGAGGAAGATCACATCTCCGACCTGCCCGACGACTTCGAGCAACTCCATCAGGAACTTGATAGGAGAAACAAAATCATAGAAGCTCTTACACGAAGAAACCAAAATAAAAAGAACCAATTAAAAAAGAAAATCATCGAAGCGGGTCAACAAATAAAAGCGTTACAACAACAAGGACAAGCAATAGACTCGTCCATACATAAATCTTTCTCTAGCGTATCTACAGAGATTCAACAACAACCAAAAAGGAAACAATCTACATCATCATCTACCGAAGAAAGCGAGGAAGAACCAAAGTCTCCACCAATTGTAACAAAGGAGGATATGGATAAACCATCCACAAGTGGCATGCAACAACAAGCAAAAGCTACATCTTCAAACAAACCTCGCAAATATTCTAAATATCTAAAAAGATTCCACATAGATCGCAACACAATTCCACGACCTCGTACTACTACGGGAAAATTCAAATCGTGGACATCCAAAGAACACAAAAACTACCGAAAGATAAAGAAAAATCGTGTTCTACCAAAAGTCATCTTATCATCTGAAGACGACATCGAAGAAATTGAAGAACCACAACCAACAAAATATCAACCGGTAGCTGAAAAGGTGAAATCAACAAAAGCTAAACCAACCGTCAGCAAAGTAGAAATCATTAAAAAGCCAACAATATCCAAAGAGTCACAATCACAGATCCAAATGAAGACTCCAATAGTCAAACTCCAGGATATCAAACTACATCAAAAACCCTGGACACAATGGCTAAATGAGATGGAAAATTCCATTAAGGAAACAGCTGCAAGGATACAAAAACAACAACGACAACAATGGAGACAACAAGAACAACAACAAAAGGATTCATCAGAACCTAGCAGCAAAGATGTATCACCAACATCTCAATCAACACCAAAATTAATACGGCGTAAAGAGACAAAAGTGGATAAAGACAACTTACACACACAAGCGACTTCCATCAAGAACATATCACCAATACCAACCGTTCATTCGAAGGTACCACGGAAGTTGCAACTAACCTCAGAGACTTCACGAAGTCTATCATTCAAAAACTCTACACCAACGACATCTTTTTGGGACGTTTCCCCGATGTCGCGGCCAATCACCAATCCACAACAAGTACAAGACAACACATGGGACATTTCCCAAACGTCGCAAACAATCATAAATTCAGAACAAACATGCGACAAACAAACAACAATAGACATATCACAAGACAACACTACCGAGTCAATACGAACGGATTATACGGATAAATTACAAATAGATACATCACACTCAGAATCCGATGACTCCGTAATACTATTAGAAGACTTAGGAACAACGTACGAGCACGAACAGATAAAACAAGAAAGAAAAAGCCCTACACAACAAGTAAACAAGTCACCTACAAAACAAATAGGTGACACTCCAGCAGCACGTAATACTCCAACAGTGCGCATTCCATTGGCGCTTGACCGCGTCAGCGCGAAAACGAACGGGGGCAGGTGCAGCCGCACCCGGTTGCAGGAAGGGGCGGCCGAGGCCCAACCTGAGGACGCCCAGTAGCGAGGCGTAGTAAATGGAGGCTGAGTGCAGGAGTAGATGGGGCTAGCGGCAGAAGGAGATACGGGCCAGATGCAGCAATAGGTGCCAGGCGCAGCAGCAGTAGGTGCCAGGGGCCAGGTGCAACAGCAGCAATGGCAGATATGGTGCTCAAACGTAGCCGTAAGCGGCATAAGTAGTTATAAGAGTTTATCTTCTAGAATAAGTCTTAGTGATAAGTTATATGTAAAGCGGCGTATTTTTTGTTAAACATTATATATATCCGACGAGAAAAGTCGGTCGCCTTAGTAGGTTTCTTAAGTTTAAAAGTTTATTTTTTGTACACAGGTCAAAGAGACTATTTAAGTTCATTTTATGTTTATACAATTAAGTTGTCATATAGTACCGTAACCAATATGGGCGGGAAGCATAAAGGGTGGGCCAATAAAAGAGCCTAACCGAACTAACCATTCAAAAACAGATCCATACGCCGGGATCTAATAAACTAACCAATCCTAACTTCATTATCCAATAGAAAAGGATCCTAACCATAAAAAACCAATCATCGCAGGATCCTAACCCATATTATCCAATAGAAAAGGATCCTAACCATAGAGAACCAATCATCACAGGATCCTAACCCATATTATCCAATAAAACAGGATCCTAACCAATAAGAACCAATTCCTGTAGGATCCTAAACGTAACCCGTAGGATAACGGGGGCGCGTTCATCAGGATGCGCGTACGAGAAAGGGGGAACCAGAAAACCCATAATCAATCGGGTCCTAACCGTAAAAGGCCATAACCCATCCGGTCCTAACCAATCCATCCGACGAGTCCGACATAGTATCAGTCGGAACCAAAAGAACCATAACCCGATTTCCTAAAAGGGGCTAACCCCCTAATAACAGCTAACATCCACTGTCCAAACATCCATAAAAGTAGAGGATCCTATAGCCACCTCCCATAAGAGCCAGGATCCGAAATATCCATAGTATTGAAAACCCGTGATCCATAATCCGAAACGTCGTGATCCATAAAAAACGAAAATAGGTTAAGCGACGTAGGATAGTTTGTTAATTTAATTATTTTGTAAGTTGCGATCGGATCAAAGGGCTTAGATTAAGTTTTAGAGAACATTGAATGGCGCGAAAATGCGTAATTTTAAGTTTCAATTTTTTGTAATTTTCAAAATGGAGTCGTGGTGTAATCTGAAAATTTACCTCTTTCTGAGCACAATGATGCTTTTTGTAATGTTAACAATTGGTAAAAACATCACGAAACCATAATATTCAAAAATCAAAATTTGAGCATTTAAAAAGCCCGCCGGGAAGTACCCGAATATGTTTTCAAGTTGCGGGTCTTGTTGTTATTTCGTCCTAGGGGCACGAAAATGTGATTAGAAGTGTACCCTAGGTAGTAGTAGGTCCTAGGCGGACCGACGCCAGGCTTGTAAGAGGACTTAGCTACTAAGATTCAGTAGTATGACCAAAGATCAGGCCAGCCGGGCCTTAAAGCGCTATCTCCAGCGAGAAAAATAAGGGGTCGTCGGAAAACCCGCCATAATCTAGACCCGTTATTGCGGAGTCCCCATTAGGCCGGGACTCAAGAGCTACCCGTAGACGCGATACGCGTGCGCGCCGGGCTCGTAGCGAGTCTAATGTAACGAGCCAATCCGATGCGGAGATTTTACCGTGTGCTAAGCAAAGAGAAAGAGTTTCACGGAGAAGACAAGACGTCTTCAGAGTCGTTCTGACTAGCACGAACGGTAACACGCGTCGTATTCGTGCTCACTTAAAACGGACGCGTATCGTGGCTAGTAGTGTTCGAACGCCATTAAACCGTCCGGGCGGACGGCTCTCATTGCGTGTGCGCGGTCGGGAGTTAACAAGGGCCTGTAAAACGACCGCTGAAGTGTATAATAACACCAAGTGCCCGTTAGTGCGCATCCTGTACACCGGCGGCTATCCGCCATTACTGCGACGAAGCGTTTCCGATCCGAGACGGCCAGGCGAGGGTGAAGCGTCAACCAAACGGCCACTGCGAGCGAATATCGGATTACAGTGTAGTGTACAGGATACTAGTAGCGCATCTGTCAACGAATGTAAGTCGCATGGTCAAATACGCGCATTTCTTTATTGCATAAGCACGCGTCCAGACGAGGTCGAGTCATTTCTCGCGAGAGATTTATTACTTTTAATCCGCGGCGGGACCAGCGAAAAGTTCCTTGAACAAATTACCTTTATTTCATACAACGCGGAAGACTGTGATTACGAGATTACTAGATTACCAGATTTTATATAATATTTTTGTAACTTTCAGATAACTTTCAGAATATATATATTGTTATTGCATTTTATCGTAAACTTCGAGTCCTTACTTACCTTCAATTGTCCAGATAGTTCCTACTAGACGCCGTTCTGTGGCACGAACCACACTTCGGAAACGAACTCGTAGTATAACCGTCAAAATATTAGTCATCGTCAGCAGCCGACGCGTAAGGACGACACGAACCACGCGGCACTAGCCCGTAGTAATACCTAGAGGGTATATTTTTTAACACGAGTCAAAATAACGAGTAGAATCACCGAGGGTTTCCTCGTTCCCGAACAAAGACGAGGTGGCGACCAGTAACACACGGAATTTCGGCTTTATTCTGACGTAACGGTTCACTGCTGCGAGCGCGAATTATACATAGTAGCTTATTACATTCAATTTTGTGTTATTACGGTCGAACCGGGTGGCCAGGAGGCTAGCTAGGGCGCGTAGCGTTCAAATCGAGGAGAACTGCTCAATATCCAATTTGCATGATGCATGGGGCATGGTGATAGGACATAGGAACCATAGGAAATAGGAGACTTAGGACATAGGAGACATAGGATATAGGGGACCTAGGACATAGGAGACATAGGACGTAGTAGACATAGGACATAGGAGACATAGGACATAGGAGACATAGGACGTAGTAGACATAGGATATAGGAGACATAGGACATAGGAGACATAGGACGTAGGAGACATAGGATATAGGAGACATAGGACATAGGAGACATAGGACGTAGGAGACATAGGAGACAGGAGACCTAGGACATAGGAGGCATAGGACATAGGAGACATAGGTCATAGGGGACATAGGACGCAGTAGACCTAGGACATAGGGGACATAGGACGTAGGAGACATAGGATATAGGAGACATAGGACATAGGAGACATAGGACGTAGGAGACAGGAGACCTAGGACATAGGAGACATGGGTCATAGGAGACATAGGTCATAGGATAGATAGAACCTAGGATAGACATAGGACATAGGAGACATAGGTCATAGGAGACATAGGTCATAGGAGACATAGGTCATAGGATAGATAGAACCTAGGATAGACATAGGACATAGGAGACATAGGTCATAGGAGACATAGGTCATAGGAGACATAGGATAGATAGAACCTAGGATAGACATAGGACCTAGGAGACATAGGTCATAGGAAAGATAGAACCTAGGATAGACATAGGATAAAGGTCAGGTCAGGCTAGGTTAGGTATAAGATAGGCCAGACCGGGAACCAACACCTGGAAAGGGAACAGGTCATAGGAAATAGGTGGATAGGAAATAGGTCCAAGGAAATAGGAAATAGGATATAGGTCCATGATAAAAAGCCCCAAATTCAAATGAGCGGTCAGGTTCTCTCAGAGAGACCAAATTTACGCACCTTCCGATACCCGGTCACAACCTAACCTAAAAAAAAAAAAAAAAAAAAAAAAAAAAAACCTAACCTAACCTAACCTAACCTAACCTAACCTAACCTAACCATACTAACCTAACCATACTAAAAAAACCTAACCATACTAAAAAAAAAAAAAAAAAAAAAAAACCTAACCTAACCTAACCTAACCATACTAAAAAAAAACCTAACCTAACCATACTAAAACCTAACCATACTAAACCTAACCATACCAAAGCCATACCAAAACCTAACCTAACCATACCATACCATACCAAAACCATACCATACCATACCATACCATACCCCGCTCGAAGTACCATACGACCATAATAGGATTGAATTCGCACAAATTTTCTGGGCCGTCGTACCCTGGTCACAATCTAGCCATAAACAACGGTCCGAATATAGTCTGATTACCATTTAGGACCTGACTAGCCATTCGAGTATCAGCCGAGTTCCATATAAGTCCTGACCAACCATTGGAACATCGTTCGATTACCATCTAGGATCTAACCAGCCATCCGGATATCTCCGAGGTACGATCTAGGTCCTGACCTACTATCTAAAGAGGTGATATCATCCGGGAGCCACATAGGTACACCATCGAGGTTACGGGACAAGTCCACCAAGGCAGACCACTTAGAGGACCACGAAGGAGACCACATAGGATCACAAGATGAATCCCGTATAAGTCGCCGCATAGGTCCATGTAGGTTGACCACTCAGGGAACCAATTTAGACCATAAGAGCCACATAGGTAGTCGATTTAGCGAGGTGCCACATAGGTACCACCTAAGAACCATATAGGTCAAAATTAAGTTATTTATAAATTATTGATGTGCGCTGCGTTCTTAACACTGTGGCATTGGAATTTTTATTATTTACAGGTCTAGTTTTGTTTTAGCCACATTTTGTAAAACGTACTTTTGCACATATATACCTTGTCCGATAAGGTATCCGTCGCCACGAGCCGATTTATTATATTGTTTTTAGTTTAAGAACTATAAAGAATTTTGTGTTTTATATAAAAGCGGGCGACGCATCATGATAGCTACGGTCCTGACGCGAGCATGACAAAGACGTATACAGTGCGTGCCGCGTCCGACTATAGAGCGGACGTGCGGACAAAGGAGGCGCGTAGTGGGGATAACAGTCCGTGGGAAGCGGCGGATCCCGAGGGGGAGAGGAAACGGCCGTAGCGAGCGGCGCAGTAGAGAGCCCTTCCGGGGATAGTTGATTGCGAGAGGGCGCAAGCCTCCCGTAAGTACCAGAAATTCCTCGAGCGTGATCGTAAGTTCGTCTATTTCCATTCCGACGTGCTACGCGTAATTGTATAGTGAATCGCGCCATAGATTTATACGTCTACGAGATTGTACCATATAGGTATTCGCGGTCAGTAATACTCGCTAGTGAATAATGTTCACGACTCTGTGACTCCAACGTTCGGGATACGAGAATTGATAAAGGCCTAAAGCGGTTATTTAAGACGCGCGTCGTTAAAGAAGCTTGATGAACGGAAGTCTGATATTTTATATTCCGCAAATACGTCTTAGACCATACGACCACATAGGTCAGCGCGAAGGGCGTGGCCCATTCGAACCGACGTAGCTAGTAACAACAATAATAACTATTATTTCAGGGTAGAGTATAAGAGCGTTATTGTATTTTATAAATATATATGTGATATTGTTTGTTTAACATTTATTCGAGATATACATACGTACCCATCATACCTATCCTCCGTTCGTACACGATCGTATTCCATATAGGTTCCGACTGTAGTAAAGAATCCGTCCAGCGACGCGAACCAGCATTTCATATAGATTTCTTTGATATTAATTCAAACCGAAGGTTTCCTTATTAATCCAAAAAATAAGGTGGCGACCGATAATAAAAGGTGCGTCGGGGGCAAAGCTGAGGCGCGGAACTCGAGACAGACAATTTTAACCAAAAATTTTTCAATTTGTCCATAAATATTAGCTCGGGACCATCGCGGTATTTTCGCGGACCCTTACAGGTGCACCATCCTGTTCATTGGAACCAACCACGTAGGAGTACCATCCCGGTACCAGACTCGCCTCCTAGAGGTCCCATCAAGGTGGACCATCAAGGTAATCAACCGATCCAAGGAGGACACCATAGGGGCTCCGAATAGGAGACCATACAGGTACCATACCGTTTAGGGTACCATCGAGGGATCATAAAGCAAGGCCATACAGGTACCAAACCATAGAGGCACCATACCTTGTAGGGTACCATCGAGGTTCCATACAGGGGGACCATACAGGTATCAAATAGGTACCATATAGGTAAGAGTCACCATATAGGTGAGGTCCAAATTTTATGGGTCACCCGCGCTCCGGTCACAACTTAACGGTTAAATTTTATTTTGGCTTGGCCGAATTTATTAGATTGTTTATTATAACACGCATATGGATTAATATATTCATTATTTTATGTTCTACAAGTAACCACGTATGGTGAGGTGCATATTCGTAATTAACGAGTCTTTATTAATAATTTGTTAACTAACTTTAAATCGAATCACGAAACAACCAGCTCACCATCCGTGTTGAAAATTAAGTTTTGCGTATTTTAATTGAAATACTCGAGGTAACTAAGAACCTCTTGATAAGAAATATCGCGTGCGATAATTTATTTATTTACTATCGAATCGTTGGTAACAGCGATAGCGGTAGCGCGCGATAATTTTATAAAAATTTTATTTAGCACAGCGGGGGCCCCGATTAGGTACGAGCCTGACGCATGTATACAGACACGAAGTGCGGCGACCCGCTTTGTAGATAAGGGTCGCCTTTGTAGCGAAAACCGCCGTAGAAAAAAAAAAAAAAAAAAACGAGCAGTAGGGGAAGCCGTTGTGCTTCGAGCAGGCACAAGCCTGCTCAGTCGTTGCTAGGCACGTGAAGTGTGCACAGGAGTCGTTGCTGGACGCGCGAACGGTGCACACACGTGTTGCGGAATATCGTCCCGTAACAAAGGGAATTGCGTCATAGCGTAACGAGAGGTAATCGCGAAACCGGGCGTGGGTGAACACTCGCGGACAGTGCCCAGGATTATCCTGCCGTGCGAAAACCCGAGGGAGTAGGAGGAAAAGCCGCTGGTGACACAGAGCGAGAGAGCTGCTGCATCCCGGCGTTAATCCCCCTACGTGAACGTCTCAGACGTGTAAGTCGCATGCCTCCAGTATCGCGCTAGTATGTTCTGTGATCTCGATCCGTTACGATAACATAGTCAGTAAAAACGCGTAATTGCGAAATAACCACCTAAGGACCTATCGTGATGACCGGGATAATTGAGAACTGACGCATAGCAATCGACTCCGACGATCTGTAATTCGCATGTGCAAAGAGCGTCACCGCGTTTAGTTAGATCCATCGTCGTTAAATAATTAGGATCGAAATTATAGTATTAAATAAAACTTTAAGCTACTACCACACCATACCAACTGTGGTGAGATGCGTTCCTGTGCTGTGCTGCTGGATTATTTCGTTTAACAATAAGTTCTATTATTAAGTACACTCTATTTACATAACCTTCTTTTATTGCAACAATATATATTTTAATTAACGCGGCTAAACAATTATTTCACATTTACCCGTCCAGTAGTTAGATCCGTGACGACGAAATGAAATATTTTCATTCGCTGACAGCTTACGTTACAGCCTTACAGCCTTACTCTTCCAGCTATTGTAGACGAGCCTTAAGACCGTTAAACAGTCCCTGAGGCTACACAGCTTGGGGACAATCACGAATAGGCGCAACGTACGTACCGAGACGGCGATGGCCGGATGGGAGGCCCCAGCCAATCAGAAGCCGGGAATTCGTCTCCCGCCGAAAAGCGGCTACATGCTGCGGCGACGCAAAATGGCCTCCAGTTAGACTCGGGCACTCAAGCCGCACGGACCGCGTCACTCTCCAGCAATATACTGCGTCATTGTCGCGGCGTTAGTAATGTTCGAACGCCTAATTAACGCGGACGCGAGGTCCTCTCATTAGCGAGTGTAGTCTGTATCGACACGCGAAAATTTGCGGCTTCTCGTGTAATTCTGATGACGTGTCTCGACGAAATCGCGAAAAAATATTTCGCGGTCGGGCACGAATTACAAGCTTACGTGTACGCGGACGCGAAAGGCCTATTATCCGAACGTCATTAATAGTTTAATTGTGCAGTGTTTAATAGTGCAATGACAGTGTCCGTGACAGTGAGCGATCCGAGGGATTACATTCACAATGAGGGATGAGGCGACGTTCCGAGACACAGGGATTATTTCGGTCGAGGATTATGATGCCGCGAGTAAAGGACACCAGTAAGAATACGACAATGTAAGTCGCATGCATTGAGTACCATGTATTTATTATTTTTATATGATAACTAATCTAAATACGTTAACATGAAATATTATTATCTAAATTTCTATTTTTATAGAAAAAGATAACAATTTAACCAAATAAAAATAAACCAAAATCAAATTATATCATTTTATTTGTATCTTCTCCAAAAATAATGGTATCACAAAATTTGCGTCAAGCATTACAAAATCATTTCAAGTTTGCTTACTCTCCTTACGGGATTCAAATTTAAATGTCCATTTGTAAAAGAATATTTTCGAAAGCACACAACTGTTGTCTCCGTTTCTTGTTGTCATCTTTTTTCGTCAGCTCTTTCAAGAGCTCCATGTCCTATCTAGACTTTCAATGTCAATGAAGAAAAAAACCGTAGCGAATATTCTCCACTCATTCCGATCAAACATTCTTTCTCTATCGCTGCTTACCAACCAGGAACGCTAAATTTTTGTTCCAGACGTTGCGAGAAGCAAGTCCGGCGGACGCTGATGCCGCACCGGAGGATCTGGTTCGGGCAGAGCAGGGTCGGCCGGAAGGTAAAGTTTACAAGTTTTTTACACATCTTTGTCCAACCCTTTAACATCTTTGCTTTTGCAACTTATTCCTCATCAGCTTTCTTGAAAGCTTCATGTCTCATTTGAATTTTCAATGTTGAAACTAAAATATTGAGATAAATATCTCATATCAAAATATTTCCGTATTTCCGATTTACCTCGATCAAAGATATTCTCTCTCCACCACAGATTATCAACTGGGAAAACTACATTTCTGTTTTAGTTGTTGCGGAAAGTAACAACAATCCGGCAGATGCGGATGCCGTACCGGTGGATCCGGTTCGGGCCAAGCAGAGTCGATCGGAAGGTAAAGTTTACAAGTTTCCTATACATCTGTGTTCAACCCTTTACGATCTTTGCCTTTGCAACTTGTTCCTCATCAGCCCTCTTGAAAGTTTCATGTCTCATTTAAATCTTCAATATTGAAATATAAATATTGAGATAAAAATCCCACATCAAAATATTTCCGTATTTTCGATTCGCCCGATCCAAGATATTCTCTCTCTACCGCAGGTTATTAACCGGGAAATTATTTTTCTGTTTCAGTTGTGCGGAAAACAACAGCAATTCGGCGGACGAGGATGCCGCACCGAAGGATTCGGTTCGGGCCAAGCAGAGTCGGCTTGAAGGTAAGTTTACAAATTTACTATAATCCTCTGTTTGACTCTTGGCGATCTAGAGCTGGGATATAATTTCCGACTCGACTTGAATTACGATCGCAAAGGGTAAACTACAATTTTACTCGCCCGCACTCGTTGGTCTGATCTCATGAACGAATGTGAATTTTTTGTTACAGAGTTGAAGCGGAACGTGGCCGGCTCTGACTGCAAGTCGTTTCGGTGAGTAAATGCAAAACAAAAAGAAAAACAAAATTCCGCATGACGGATATGGTGTGACTAGATGAAATATCGTTCGTCAATGCGAATTGCAAATAGATTCTTGCATGTGTGTGTTTGTGACGTTGAATTCAATACATTGCTCGAAACAATTAGGGAATTATTTGTTCACGATATCCTGCATTACATACGAGATTTAAAATAGTGAATGATTCTCTATTGATATTCAGTCATCTGAATAAGAAATATTCTGTACAACCGCGATGTACAAACACGAAATCGTCATCAGCTGCTTTATTTTTATTTTTCAAGCGGGCCGCAGAATTATTTAACGATATAATTATTTGACAATATTCAATTGTCCGTGTAAAATATATTCATACGCATAAATGCCGATACCGTTGCTGCTTTTCTTTTATTTGCAAAACAGGCTGTAGAATTATATGGCAATATTGTCCATTCATCACGATCCCTATTGTCTCGAGCAGCGTATAATGCGCGCACAGATTGCGCAAGCGCACGCCGAGCTTGAGGTATCCTCGCTCGCGTGCCTTTGAATATCGCGACCGCGGTTATCAAAATACGCATTTTTACCCGTGCTCCAACAAAGAATACTTAAATTCTCATTTCGCCAAAGTATCGCGAACGTAAGCTTCGTCGTGACGGAACTATCATGCGTGAAAACGTTGCCCCGCTTCTCTATTTTTGCGTTCCCTTGAAGCGACCGGCTTTTGATTATCTAATCTTTCCTCACGTGCATTCGTGAATATTGCACCCGTAGATATCGATAATACCGCATTTTCGTGACTTTTCCGATGCAATCGCGAAAAGCGCCGTAAAAGTCCGTTGGACGAGTCGATAAATTTTCACACAGTTTTTGCTCCTTGCCGATCGAGTTTATAAAGTCCATTTCGCAGCGCGTAAAAAGTTTCCACCGATGTCGACTTAAAACGTTCGTTATTTGACGCAAATATCGCCGCTCTAATACAAATATCGACCGCGTCGCGAAAGTGTAGCAATCACCGTGGGACGCGCTGCAAGATGAATGCTGCGCGACATGGAGAGCGGTAGCGGACATGGAAGAACATTGGTAGACCTGGTTGGACATTGGCAACGGGACATTACCAACATCATCATTGGTGAGCGTTTGACTCAATACTTACAGAGAGCTCTTTTATTATTATATTGTGCATGCCGCAAATTTGCATTGACATTTATAACGAAAAATATATTCCATGAATTATTGCCATATATTATAGCTATATATTATTGCCATATATTGTTGCGATATATTGTTGCCATATATTGTTGCCGTATATTACTGCTATATATTATTGCCACACATTGCCACGTATTATTCCCATATTATGGCCACCTGAAATCGCGCGAGCAATCGAGAACACTGAATTTACCGGTAATCGCAAAAGCGTGCGGTAGACGTCACAGATTGATGCCAGCAGCCCGCATCAGAGCTGCCCGATAACAATACTCTTGCTACAATTTAACTTTAAACTAAAGAGGTCTCCGATCGCAGGAAACTTTCTATCGCGGACTAATCCTTCGAGCAGAATATTCCCGAGAAGCGCTCCTCAGATAAACGCTAGTTATAAGCGAACATGCCCCGTTAGGGCCCCGACGCGGTCTTGTTGTCGCAGAAAATTAGGAAGAAAGGAGCTAAACATCCGACACCGTTGTGAAAAGAAGGACGATGACGTCCCTTCGCGAGTAAAATACTAAGCCCTTGCGAACGCGAACGTCAAATTCCACCACGGCTGCGAACGTCTCCGATCAGTTTCTTCGCGGAAACGGCTCAAAACCTAGGAACGCGCTTTCGCCACAATATAGTCCTATATTAACCCTATTCACACAATAAACATCGACTTCCAACTCCAAGTAAAAGCGAAGATATCAACATTAAAATTAAAGAATTAAACTAAAATTATATTTAAATTTAAACATGTATCTTCGGTATCTGATAAACGACTCAAAAAACAGGTACACGCTTTTGCCCTAAATCTCGACACTCAATTCACAATAGAAGCGGAGATATTAACGGTACAAGTTGAAAAATTTTAATCTCCGATATCTCCTAAACGGTTAGAGATACAGGCCTTTCTGGCACCAAATTAAAGTCCTCTCAAAACCTACATTTTGCCGTAAGTGCGACTCTCTCTCCCAGTAGAAGCGGAGATGACGGAATGGATATCGACGGAGAAAGGCTGGAAAACTTTAACCTTCGATATCTCCTAAACGGTTAGAGATACAGGCCTGGCTCTGGCACCAAATTAAGTCCTCTCAAAACCCTACATTTTGCCGTAATCGCGACTCCCTCCCAGTAGAAGCGGAGATATCAACGGAGAAAGTTGGAAAACTTTAACCTTCGATATCTCCTAAACGGTTAGAGATACAGGCCTGGTTCTGGCACCAAATTAAAGTCCTTCAAAACCTACATTCAAAACCCTACATTTTCGACTACATGGACGACTCTCTACTCCCAGTAGAAGCGGAGATATCGACGGAGGAAGCTGGATATCACGGAAGAAAGAAACTTTAACCTTCGATATCTCCTAAACGGTTAGAGATACAGGCCTGGTTCTGGCACCAAATTAAAGTCCTTCAAAACCCTACATCAAACCCCTACACTTTGCCTAAGTGACGACTCTCTGCTCCAGCAGAGCGGAGATATCGACAGGAAGGATATCGACGGAGAAAGCTTGGAAAACTTTAACCTTCGATATTTCCTAAACGGTTAGAGATACAGGCCTGGTTCTGGCACCAAATAAAGTCCTCTCAAAACCCTACAATTTTGCCGTAAGTGACGACTCTCTACTCCCAGTAGAAGCGGAGATACTCAACGCAGAAAGTTTGAAAACTTTAAACCTTCGATATCTCCTAAACGGTTAGAGATACAGGCCTGGTTCTGGCACCAAATTAAAGTCCTTTCAAAAACCCTACATTTCAAAACCCTACATTTTCGACTACATAGACGACTCTCTACTCCCAGCAGAAGCGGA
>NW_020230075.1:0-22699 GCF_003227715.2 Harpegnathos saltator
TGAATCACTTTTTCGTGCCTCTGCTCGTATTGTGGCCGCTTTTCGCGCAGTGCTCGGCTCAATCGCATCAATTGAGTTCGATACCGTTCCCCAGTGATGGTTTCGTTCGGTTTCAACAGCTCATAATAAATAACACCGCCCTGGTCCCACCAAATACACAGCAAAACCTTCGCAGCGTGAATATTCGGCCGAGCCGACGACGTAGAAGCATGACCGGGCAGTCCCCATGATTTTGTTCTCTTTGGGTTGCTGTAATGAATCCATTTTTCATCACCCGTAACGATGCGATGAAGAAAACCCTTCCTTTTTTGCCGCTGGAGCAGTTGTTCACAGGCGAAAAAACGACGCTCAACGTCTCTTGGCTTCAAATCATAAGGAACCCAAGTTCCTTGTTTTTGAATCATTCCCAACGCATGCAATCGCTTGGAAATGGCTTGGCGGGTAACTCCTAATGCTGAAGCAAGCTCTTTTTGCGTTTGGCACGGATCCTCATCGAGCAATGCCTCCAATTCAGCGTCTTCGAAGGTTTTTGGCCTTCCTTCACGCGAACGGTCGTCAACATCGAAATCACCGTCTTTGAAGCGACGGAACCAATCACGGCACGTTGTTTCACTTAGAGCAGCATCTCCGTAAACTTTTTGGAGTTCTCGATGCGCTTCAGCCGCCGTTTTCTTCGAATGAAAGAAGAAAAGCAACACTTCCCGCAAATGACGATTATTTGGCACAAAATCAGACATTTTCACACAACCAAAAGTATATGACGCAAAAACAAAATCACTAATGTGTCAAAGCGGTTTGTTTACCATATGTCTAAGCTTGGTTCATGACGTTTTGGTTATGTCACAATCGACCAGCACTTACTACTGGAGCCATCTCTTGAAAAACAGCGGGAACTTAGTTGCGCACCTAATAATATTACAACTTTATATTACACTATTCATATAATACTAAATTAGGCGTATATTATAACCTTAAGAACCACACATATATAATATTAACCATTTTTATTATTATTATAATATTATAAGGCATAAATAATTACGCGCACATATAAATTAATAAGTCAGACTGGCGACAGGAAGTCTCAAAGATAAGGCACGCACGCAGCCGGGCCACCGGGTGCTCTGGAATCCCCGAGTAACCCGAGCCCATATCAGGTAACATAGGGCATCCTGTTGACCACGCTCCTTATCACATCCGGCGGCGCGCCGAGATGTCTCGATGCCCCGTCAGCATCACGCCACTCAGTCCCACTCTGAAAAACCTTGAACGCTCCTACTCTGGATCCCTCTCGTATAATCCCATTACTCCTACCATATAGCCTACCCCACTCTTGAGTTCCATTGTCCGGACCGAACGAGGCCCCGGGAGCAGCTCCCACCGCAGAGTCGACATCGGAAGTTCATACAGTACAGACGTGCCTCTTAGGAGTGCCTCCAAGACATCTTTGTTAATTTGACGCAAAGAGGAAAAGTGTCTCTGAGCGACCGTGCCACCACGGACAACGGTCGTCTCGCATAAGAGCCTCTTCCTACGCTCCTTCAGAGCCTTTGCCTTGTGCTATTCAAAATCTGGAAGATTTCTTAGGAAACTTGCCAGAACATCCACGGTGTTTTATAATACTCAAAGTGTGCGGATAAGTCGACTCCCCGCTCGAGTTGTGCCGTGGCTAGAGTGGTCCCAACAGTATTGAGAGTATTCTGGAATAAAAAAGCCTGTTCTTTGAGATTTCTCTGCAAAAGTCTGAGCTACTGAAATAAATAGTAAGTATATAATATTTTAATGCACAACACTCACATACACCGCGTTTCGCGCAAGTGAAATACAATCGCGATCTAAGCCTTAGGAACATTGTTACGCGAGTGAACCAGTGACGTTTCACCATACGCCAAGTCGAATTATTAACAGATACAATAGCGTCACGCTGAAATTTTCGTTCATGTCGGTTCGTAACTGCCTTACATAAGGACCATTCATTATAATCCGAATAGTGTATTATCTACGTTTAGTTTGTCAAACCGCTCTTAGAATTTCGTTTCCGATTTCCTTAGGATACGCTATACAAGCTAGTATATATATAAAGAGAGAGAGAGAGAGACAATCTTCAGATTCTTCTTTTTCTAAATCGTGATTACGAAACCCCAGTGTCTGTCAACGCAGTGAACTACGCTCACACACTTATTATTCCCTTTCCATTCCTCCTTGCGGGGCGCATGACATCGGTGCTAAGCACAGGGTTACGCGCGCACGGCATCGTGCCAAGCACAGAGCCGTATTGGCATATCAGAATCTTATCAGCAGTGGCATCCACCACTCTGACATCGTCTCCAGGCGAATTCCTTACGCCGGAGACTCTGCTTGGAAAATCAGCTTACTCCAACCTCCTAGGCTTCACTCGTTAATAGACATTGAATAAAAAATAAAAAATTACAATTATCTCGTAACAAGGACGCACAGAGACGTTCCTTCATGTTAGCCTTCTATCTATCTCTCTCATTAGCTATTTTAGTTATAAGACATTTATATGCTTTTATAATTTCATGTATAATTATGTACTTGATATAATATTCCCACTGTTTCCACTGTAACCTGCACTTGCACATATAAAATATACTGCGTTCTGCTATTACCATTATCCGTAAAGACTATTCTATATTAAACAATCAAGTTACTAAGGTTTCAGATTAATAATACTTTTACAATCTCATTGTTTACTTAGACGAAAGTATATTCTTAATAACGACAAGATCTTGACATTATCCATTATAAAAGCTAGAATAATATAAATCATCTCATGAAGTGCATCCTTCCCCACTCACATATATATATATGTATATGCATTTATTGTATTGTAACTGATTTTATTGTGTATGTGTAGACGTGTGCCATTGCATCGGCATACGCCTTAATTACCTCACTGTGTTACTTGCTATTGTACAATTCCATTAAAATCACCGATTCTCTTGTACAACGAACATATGCCATTGCATCGGCATACAATCCTTCAATATTTTCTACTAAGCATTTTAATTTTATGTAGCATCCTTGTTTTATCGGCAGCCTTTTTCCTCTTATTCGAGCATTTTCTTGAAAGGAAGATATTAAGCATTCATAAATCTTTGTCCTTTTTATTCAGTTACTTAAATCAATTGGTGCCATAACATCTCTTGCCAGAGGAATTTATAGTTCATTAACCATTAAATTGAATCTTACATTATTAAGCATAGATCTTGCTCACTTTTAGGGAAGCGCCTTACTGGAGCTACCCGCCTCTATCCTTGTCCAGACTGAGGAGCGCCTTACGGGTGCCTCTCGGCTCAAGCATCCTATCCATCCGTCCAACTCATAAGACCACCCCTTCTCCATCAAGATCAGGAAATTTAACTGTGAATTAATAACCTGTACAGTGCTTAGCATCCTTCAATCTCAGGGGCGCAGCTGACAGCCGCCACCCGCCTCAATTATCCTTCTCCTACAACCCGCATAACCTAACCCTGCAAAGCATTGGTAGTAGGCATTAATTATTAGTACTTTTACAGTACTCTGGCAACGGATAACTAAAGTCACAAGAGTCCTTTTCACTCAATAATTAATTTTATCAATTGCTATTTTAACTTGTCCGACCAAAAATGTTATTCTTAACCTCAATCCGTTAGATGCCAAATAAACATCGCGGTGGCGTTAAACAGAAGGCAAGGCAGCTACGTAAGGAAGCTTGCCGACGAGCGGCCCTGTTGTCTCAACACATGGACCCCACCAAACCCGTATAATACAAGATATCACGGGGCACGATCTAGTTCCTCCATCGTACATCAAGTTTTTATTACAAAACAGACTCATAAGCACATTTAAATACGCTCCACGTCCATTACATTCCACACAAAGACACTTCATTCCGGATTCGCATTCTTTACCAAGCTCTTACAGGGCTCACACGCGCAACCCTCGGCTGGTTAAACAGCGTTCGACGACAGAAACTCTAGACATAGAATTGATAGATTTAACACAGGACGACACTTTCAACAACAAGACAGCCACCTACATTTACCAACTGGAGTCCTATTCTCTCACTGGAACTCCTCGCAAATTACCGTACCACCTTCATTACTTCTACCGGGCAGGATAACTGTACATTCTCTCAACACTTCATTGTAACTCATTACCAGCAGCTATATAATGTAAACCACATTTGTATTCATTAATTATATAACTATAAGTATTATCACTCATTTATATTACACTTTTAACTATCATATTGTCTCATTGTTAAATAAACAATTGTTTAGTCTCTATTCCTATCAATAGCCATAATCTTTATATCACCTACATCACCATATTTCCCCCTTTCACCATCTGTCCGGAAAAGCTCTCGGCATCCCAGGCAGTGCCGGTGTAAGCAGGCCTAAATAAATAGAGAGCAGGCGGATCACGATCCCTAGGGAGACGCGAGACGTTACAGTCACTTTGAGACAAGATAGCAATCGCGAGTGTTGAATATGAGTTGCGCGTACGTGTCAGTCAGTGTTAACTACTCGTTAGAAAAAAAATGTTTGTTCCCGAGCAACACCGAAAAAAAGTCGTTAGTGCCGTTACATTTTCAATGTACGAAGGACACAGTAATGTCTTCGATAAAACAGACACATCACCTAGGGCTCGATGGATACGCGAACATCACGACGATTACGTCAAACGAGTGTACGAGCGTATGTGTGAGGAATTGAGCCAAATAAACAATATTCGCTATGAAATGTTACAATATTTCTCGCGAGAAGACTTCAACGATTTTCGTGAAATATCAATGGAGACTCACGATTGTAACTTATGCAAAGTGCTAAATGACTTCAGTTCCAACCTCAAGAGTATTAAAGTGTACAACGATACTACATTCGTTACATTAAACGACGACGTCGAAGCGATGAAAATAGGCGCTCACGTGATAAGTGAAACTGAAACTTTTGAACACAAAACAATTCTGGCTTCACTCGATAACAAAGCGCCACAAAAGCAAGCGGACTGCAATTTACCAAACATCACGAATATAGAGCATCTAGAGAAGGTGTGTTATCGGGGGCATGATGGCAATTTCTTGCTTTCTGAAAATAAAAAAGAAAATAATGTAACAGCGGTGGAAGAAATCATATCAGTGATCACCATGAAGGATACGACTGACAGTTTATGTAAATGTGAAAATATTACTAATGTGGATGCGTTGATTCAAGAAGTCACTATTGAAACGGTGATACCAACTGAGCAGCAGAGTAACGTTAGCTCGGACATTATGCTCAACTCTACCGAATCTAAGTCTGCCGCATGCTCAAATGATGATATATTGGCCGATAACATATCTATTTTGCTGAAGCGCGACGCGCACGGATTTCGGGTCGCTTCGCAGAATAAAGAGGCTGAAATACCATTGGCGTCATTTTCATCGTTAGCCGAGGCATCATTGTCGAACAGTTCGCGTCGCCTAATTTTACATACGAAACATCGCCTCCTCAAAGGCGACCAGAATAAGTGCTGCACTCAACAACATCTGTACCAGAGTACCCGTATCCGTCAGACATCGATTACGCCAGTGAGTGAGCTGAGGCCGTCATTGCAGCTACAATCGGCACAACCTCCGCAAGTGTGTGATAATATGAACTACGTTAATTTGGACATCAGTACGACAAGTTGGATGAAGCAATTAGGTATTACATCCAATGAAAATCTCGAACATGAGTTCAGTGCGCAAAATGTTACAGACATTCCACAAGTGGCGGAAGCAAGTGACCTTTTTCTCAACGGACCCGCAGAAGATATGGCTATCGTTTCATCGCATAACAACGCTCGTTCTTGGGGAATGTTGAGTGAAGCAGTGATCGTTAAGTGTCCGAATGCAGAGTCCGAGGCTTACATCGAAGCGCACCTGGACAAATATCGACGCGCGTGCCACGAGGATGCCTTGCAGCAAGTGAGTGCGATCTCTTCATCGCCTAATCGGGAACATTGTCGAGAACTTCTAGACAATCTATTGTGCCAATTTAGTCACGTTGTACCCTGGTGCTTGATCAATAGAGTCGGTTTTGATTTATCAAATTCTGTAAGTATCGAGATGCAAACACCTAAACTTATAACCTATGAATTGTTACCCGAAGGCATTGTCAACACATATAGCAGAGAACCTAGCATGTCGTGTTATAATAAAGACTTTCAAACAATCGATTACATGAGAATAAAGCGCTTAAAGCGAACGAAGGACAAATGGTCGTCACTATTGCAAGAAACGATAAAGGAATCATCGCAAAACGTATTAAACGAATTGCCATTTTCGTTCACCATTTTGTCATGCGGAATAACTCGCACTGCCGCGTTATTAAAAAAACCAAATCGTTTGTCCGTAAACGCTGTTGCGATTATTCAAAAAATTGTCCGTACACTACATTTTAACATTTGTCATTGGACCGTAGAGCCAATCAAAATGTTGCGCGACCAGCCGTTTGATGCGAGTCGAAAGTATACTATACTTTGTGTTCGCAATGACGGCTTTTGCGTATTGGTCACACCTATTTTTCTGGCAAACTTAGGAATACTTAGCTTAGCACGTAAATCTAACGGCACATTGTTTTATGACGTAACACTGAAGTCGCTCGATCGTTATCCAATGCGGTGCGGCACAATACACGCTAAACATAATGAGAAGACAATAAAAAAACTATTGACAATAAAAGAGTAAAGACAATAAAAAAAATATTATACGAGACGCTTCCTTCTTCACAGCGTAAAGTAGCGGCGCTTTTGGAACAGCAGCAACAACAAAAATCGTTTCAGGAATGTGATGTACTTACTGTTCCAGAAGCGTCGAATTGCGACATGAACAATGAGCGCTTCGTATCATTGTTCAATTCTAAGCTAAAAGATTTTTATCAAGTAACAGATGCTACACACGAATTTGAAGGTGAAGAAACCCAACAGGCACCGCGAAAATCGTATTTAAATCGAAAGCACAACGTACGGTTCGCTATAAATTTTGAGTTTTCAAATTACAACGGATCTACTTTCGCGAATGCGGTTGCGAAGAATGAATGTAGCGTCTCGAAAATGAGCGAGTGCAACACATTCTTTTGTAAATTTATAATTCGTATTTGACGCAGCATATTTGACATGTGATATATACTCGCTGCAAAATTGTCAAAAAATAAACCACAATAGATACTTTATAATGAATATTTTTATTCCCTCCCCCCCACCGCTCCTTTTTTCAGGTTGCAACAACATCATCAACAACTTTCCAGAAATAGGACGTATGCACTTGTGCACGTAGAAGCAATTGTCTGGCGCCGGGCTGAAAAGGTAGGGGAAACCGAGGATAGTTAATATCTGGGGCACGTTGATACATTTAAAATTATTGCAAAATGACAAACGATAAAATTCATAAAAAATATAGTAAAAACATTGCGCTCAGCTTGTAATAAGTTATTTCAGGCTAATTAATGTATTTTCGGAGACAGAAAACATTTTCAATTTTTGATAGTCAAAAGTAAAATAAATCAGACGTATATATAATGTTATATTAGTAAATTTGTTATATTAATAAATCATTGTATTATGATTGCAACAATTTATTTAGAATCTTTATATTAAAAATAATAATTTTTAATTATATTGATGGCTTGAAATATACTTTTGTTTATACAACAATTAAAATATGTAAATATGGTGAGCTGGGACTGGTTCTTACGAAGTCTACTGTTTCATCTGCCTAATATTTTTTGAGATATTTAAGAAAAACTTTTCAACATTTAACCAACGATATTTCGCTAACTATTTGTCGGAAGAAAAAGTGATATTAGACTTTTTACTCTATTTGGTCTCTAAAATATATTACTACGATAGTGCCCTAATTTTTATTGAAATATGAATCTTTGAAAAGAGCAATGGGTAAAAAGGGTCAATTTTATCTCATCGTGGGAAACACGGACAAAACATATCATTTCCAGAGGATTTTGACCTGCTGAACATAATGCAGTCGTTAGTTTTCGTCTAAAATCCGGGAAACCTGTTCTAATCCGAGCATCTATCATCCGATAATCGAATGGCCTGGGAAACCTTTGCGCAGCCTTTGAAGCTATTGCGAACTCGTGTATTAGCTAAATTAGCTGGAGACAGCTTAGATTTTCGATTTGATAGAATTATTTTCGATTTAATAGTAGAAGATATTCTCTTTTTATGCAAAATGTGCTATATGTGTAACATATAATATATGTGGTGTCACAGACCACCCGTACCACCCGATCTTTTTGTAAATGCGACATTATATGGACAAATGTTTCGGACAAAAGTTGTACAATTTCAAAGGGTACTTAAGACAGCGATAGTGGTTTGTTTATAGATGACACTATTTTCGAGATATTCACTGATCATTGCTTTTCTTAAGTGGAAACCCCAATTTTTTATTTTATCATCTTTTTCTACGAATTAACTTTAACAACTTTTGTCTGAAACATTTTTCTATTTGCCTAATATTTTCTGAGATATTTAAGCAAAGCTTGATAACTTCTTCAGCTTCACGCTCCCGTATAAATGGCCGCCCTACGCTGTCATTCAAGTCTCCCTTCCACGCTCTTTTTGTAAACGCGACATTTTAGGAGAAAATGTTTCAGACAAAAGTTGTATAATTTCAAATGGGACATAAGACAGTGATAGTGTTTTGTTTACAGATGGCGTCACTTTCAAGATATTGTAACGAGGCGCAGATGCACCTCGTTACTACCGGTCCGACCGACCACCTGTCGGGCCGAACAACGGCGCATTGCGTCACCCTAAAGAACCGAGACGATCGCGCCGCCGCTATCACGCGCCGCCGCTATCACGCGCCGCCGCTATCACGCGCCGTCGCTATCGCGCGCCGCGGCGATCACGCGCTGCCGCTAGCGCGCGCGGCCGCGATCACGCGCCGTCACCGTGCCTCGCACCGATAGGCGCGCCGCTCGATCGCCGCCGTATCAATCGTAGTGCGTTCAACTATAAAACGGCGGCGATCGAGCTTCTAGTCACCAGACCGATCCGTACCGCCGATTCGATCTAGACGCTTCATGCCGAAAGAGAGAATATCCGAACCGTTTCGCTCTGCTTTCCGTATTCCGACTACCCGACCAGCGACTAAGCAAACGGGATTGTGCGTCTGCAGTCTCGATCGAGCGTACTCGATATTTGGCCGTCTCCCGTCTTCCTGGGCTCGTGCGTGCGCGTGCTCAATCGAGCGTACTCGACAGTCTCTCGCCTTTACCCGCCGCCTTGAGTCAAGGGTTCGTCCGTCGGAGAACTCCGCTGAGCGTACTCAGCCTTTAGGCGAACCGTCTAGCGACCAAGAACCCGGAACGGTGTGTCCGCCGTCTCCGCTGAGTGTCCGCAGTACTTGGTCGCTTTCCTCCGCGAACGTAGGGAAAAGGGAAGGTGCGTACGCACCTTCCCTTCTCTGTCGAGAATCCTCGGCCCCGACGGACGAAATCATTTCGCGTCTCCCGCGACTCGCATGCGTGCGTTCGACCGATAATCGAAATCTCCGGTCCGGCGACCATTTATACGCGAGCGATTTCGAGACGAGTATTGGGCGATAATTGTCCGAGACGCCCAGCGTCGCGAAGCGAGACCGATCACCGCACCGTTACCGTCGTTACCGTCTACACGCGTCGCGCAATAGGCCCCGCCTTCCGCACGGCCTATCCGTCCGTACGAGCGCTTGTACCGCTCACCGCACCGCACCGTACCGTACCGTACCGACGCGCTTTATAGACGCAACCCGCAACACCGCCTTCGGGGCCGAACTCGTATCCCAGTAAGCATACAATAAACCTACAATAAAGTTATTTCGATTTCCATTGTCAAGTGTCTCGCTGCTTTACTCCTCCTCGAATCCGGACTCCGACGAGCATTATCCGCGCGAAACGCGTAGCAGCGACCGAACCGCGGAGATCGGCCGTTACAATATTAACTAATAATTATTTTTTAATGGAAATACTAATTTTTCATTGTATTATCTTATTTTACTACTCAATTGGAACAACTTTTGTTCGAAACATTTTTTTATTTGCCTATTTTTTTTAATATAATATTTAAGGAAAACGCTTTCAACATTTAACTTGCGATATATCGCTAACTATTTGTCGGAAGGGAAAGTGGTATTAGACTTTTTTATTCTATTTAGTCTCTAGAATATATTGCTATAATAGTGCCCTAATTTTTTGTTAATTTGATGATTTAGAAATTTTCAGAAAGGTCGATAAGTTAATAAAAAATTAGGGCACTATTGTAACAATATATTCTAGAGACTAAATGGAATAACAAAGTTTAATATTACTTTTTCTTCCGACAAGTAATTAACGATATATCATAAGTTAAATGTTGAAAGAGTTATCCTTAAATATCTCAAAAAATATTAGGTAAATAAAAAAATATTTCTAATGAAAGTTGTTCTAATGAAAGTTGTTCAAATTAATTGGTAGGAAAAGACGATATAATAAAAAATTGAGATTTACACTTAAGAAAATTAATAATCAATAAATATCTCGAAAGTGACGCCACCTATAAACAAAATGCTATCGCTATCTCATGTTCCCTCTTTAAACCAAACAACTTTTGTCTGAAATAGTTTTTTGATTTAACGTTGTGTTTCTGATTATTTATCAGCGCTCATTAATTATTTTATCGTTCACGTCCAGTGAGATACGCCGTGACAAACCAAGTTACAGATGAACCATGCATTCTAGCTACCCGTCAATGATGCCTGATCAACTACGCACGCATCAATGGTGTATTGTCGAACGACAATTATCCTGACCGTAAATGATATCTGAGGCACAGTTCTAGGTTTGAGTCTACTGTTCGTAGAACAATAGCTTCTATACAATAAGTTTGACAAATTGCTACATCATGAACTCGCCATCGTATTGAGTTGCTCGGTCAGGATTTAATTGCGATATTTTTTTTCAATCGTATTTTATTGTGCACCTTGTTGTTACAGATTGCAGATACGCTATAAATTAAGAGAAATAATGGAACTTACGTTACCACTGCTAACGTGGCCATATCGTATAATTATACTGGTCAAACTATATTGGACAGGCAACGCTTATGATTACTTTCTACTTTGCGAATAGGAGGCCGAAGTTATTGAACGCTTTTTGAATGACGTCACATGCTCAGTTCTTTGCAATCGTCGAATTTCATTGGGCCGTAATGTAAGCGTGATATCGCAGCTACATAATGCTTCGCCTGATGTAATCGAACGGGCTGGTGTAACGTCTCGCGTCTCCCTAGGGATCGTGATCCGCCTGCTCTCTATTTATTTAGGCCTACCTGCTTACACCGGCACTGCCTGGGATGCCGAGAGCTTTTCCGGACAGATGGTGAAAGGGGGGAAATATGGTGATTGTAGGTGATATAAAGATTATGGCTATTGATAGGTATAGAGACTAAACAATTGTTTATTTAACAGTGAGACAATATGATAGTTAAAAGTGTGATATAAATGAGTGATAATACTTATAGTTATATAATTAATGAATACAAATGTGGTTTACATTATATAGCTGCTAGTAATGAGTTACAGTGAAGTGTTGAGAAAATGTACAGTTATCCTGCCCGGTGGAAGTAATGAAGGTGGTACGGTAATTTGCGAGGAGTTCCAGTGAGAGAATAGGACTCCAGTTGGTAAATGTAAGTGGCTGTCTTGTTGTTGAAAGTGTCGTCCTGTGTTAAATCTATCAATTCTATGTCTAGAGTTTCTGTCGTCGAACGCTGTTTAACCAGCCGAGGGTTGCGCGTGTGAGCCCTGTAAGAGCTTGGTAAAGAATGCGAATCCGGAATGAAGTGTCTTTGTGTGGAATGTAATGGACGTGGAGCGTATTTAAATGTGCTTATGAGTCTGTTTTGTAATAAAAACTTGATGTACGATGGAGGAACTAGATCGTGCCCCGTGATATCTTGTATTATACGGGGTTTGGTGGGGTCCATGTGTTGAGACAACAGGGCCGCTCGTCGGCAAGCTTCCTTACGTAGCTGCCTTGCCTTCTGTTTAACGCCCCCGCGATGTTTATTTGGCATCTAACGGATTGAGTTTAAGAATAACATTTTTGGTCGGACAAGTTAAAATAGCAATTGATAAAATTCATTATTGAGTGAAAAAGACTCTTGTGACTTTAGTTATCCGTTGCCAGAGTACTGTAAAAGTATTAATAATTAATGCTTACTACCATGCTTTGGCAGGGTTAGGTTATGCGGATTGTAGGAGAAGGATAATTGAGGCGGGTGGCGGCTGTCAGCTGCGCCCCTGAGATTGAAGGATGCTAAGCACTGTACAGGTTATTAATTCACAAGTTAAATTTCCTGATCTTGATGGAAAAGGGGTGGTCTTATGAGTTGGACGGGATGGATAGGATGCTTGAGCCGAGAGGCACCCGTAAGGCGCTCCTCAGTCTGGACAAGGATAGAGGCGGGTAGCTCCAGTAAGGCGCTTCCCTAAAAGTGAGCAAGATCTATGCTTAATAATGTAAGATTCAGATTTAATGGTTAATGAACTATAAATTCCGCTGGCAAGAGATGTTATGGCACCAATTGATTTAAGTAACTGAATAAAAAGGACAAAGATTTATGAATGCTTAATATCTTCCTTTCAAGAAAATGTTCGAATAAGAGGAAAAAGGCTGCCGATAAAACAAGGATGCTGCATAAAATTAAAATGCTTAGTAGAAAATATTGAAGAATTGTATGCCGATGCAATGGCATATGTTCGTTGTACAAGAGAATCGGTGATTTTAATGGAATTGTACAATAGCAAGTAACACAGTGAGGTAATTAAGGCGTATGCCGATGCAATGGCACACGTCTACACATACACAATAAAATCAGTTACAATTCAATAAATGCATATACATATATATATGTGGGTGGGAAGGATGCACTTCATGAAATGATTTATATTATTCCAGCTTTTATAATGGATAATGTCAAGATCTTGTCGTTATTAAGAATATACTTTCGTCTAAATAAACAATGAGATTGTAAAAATATTATTAATCTGAAACCTTAGTAATTTGATTGTTTAATATAGAATAGTCTTTACGGATAATGGTAATAGCAGAACGCAGTATATTTTATATGTGCAAGTGCAGGTTACAGTAGAAACAGTGGGAATATTATATCAAGTACATAATTATACATGAAATTATAAAGGCATATAAATGTCTTATAACTAAAATAGCTAATGAGAGAGATAGATAGAAGGCTAACATGAAGGAACGTCTCTGTGAGTCCTTGTTACGAGATAATTGTAATTTTTATTTTTTATTCAATGTCTATTAACGAGGTGAAGGCCTAGGAGGTTGGAGTAAGCAGATTTTCAAAGCAGAGTCTCCGGCGTAAGGAATCCGCCTGGAGACGATGTCAGAGTGGTGGGATGCCACTGCTGATAAGGATTCTGACTATACCAATACGGCTCTGTGCTTGGCACCGATGCCGTGCGCGCGTAACCCTGTGCTTAGCACCGATGTCATGCGCCCGCAAGGAGGAATGGAAAGGGAATAATAAGTGTGTGAGCGTAGTTCACTGCGTTGACAGACACTGGGGTTTCGTAATCACGATTTAGAAAAAGAAGAATCTGAAGATTGTCTCTCTCTCTCTCTCTTTATATATATACTAGCTTGTATAGCGTATCCTAAGGAAATCGGAACGAAATTCTAAGAGCGATTTGACAAACTAAACGTAGATAATACACTATTCGGATTATAATGAATGGTCCTTATGTAAGGCAGTTACGAACCGACATGAACGAAAATTTCAGCGTGACGCTATGGTATCTGTTAAATAATTCGACTTGGCGTATGGTGAAACGTCACTGGTTCACTCGCGTAACAATGTTCCTAAGGCTTAGATCGCGATTGTATTTCACTTGCGCGAAACGCGGTGTATGTGAGTGTTGTGCATTAAAATATTATATACTTACTATTTATTTCAGTAGCTCAGACTTTTGCAGAGAAATCTCAAAGAACAGGCTTTTTTATTCCAGAATACTCTCAGTACTGTTGGGACCACTCTAGCCACGGCACAACTCGAGCGGGGAGTCGACTTATCCGCACACTTTGAGTATTATAAAACACCGTGGATGTTCTGGCAAGTTTCCTAAGAAATCTTCCAGATTTTGAATAGCACAAGGCAAAGGCTCTGAAGGAGCGTAGGAAGAGGCTCTTATGCGAGACGACCGTTGTCCGTGGTGGCACGGTCGCTCAGAGACACTTTTCCTCTTTGCGTCAAATTAACAAAGATGTCTTGGAGGCTCTCCTAAGAGGCACGTCTGTACTGTATGAACTTCCGATGTCGACTCTGCGGTGGGAGCTGCTCCCGGGGCCTCGTTCGGTCCGGACAATGGAACTCAAGAGTGGGGTAGGCTATATGGTAGGAGTAATGGGATTATACGAGAGGGATCCAGAGTAGGAGCGTTCAAGGTTTTTCAGAGTGGGACTGAGTGGCGTGATGCTGACGGGGCATCGAGACATCTCGGCGCGCCGCCGGATGTGATAAGGAGCGTGGTCAACAGGATGCCCTATGTTACCTGATATGGGCTCGGGTTACTCGGGGATTCCAGAGCACCTTCGGTGGCCCGGCTGCGTGCGTGCCTTATCTTTGAGACTTCCTGTCGCCAGTCTGACTTATTAATTTATATGTGCGCGTAATTATTTATGCCTTATAATATTATAATTTAATAAAAGAAATGGTTAATATTATATATGTGTGGTTCTTAAGGTTATAATATACGCCTAATTTAGTATTATATGAATAGTGTAATAGAAAGTTATAATGTTAATTAGTTATGATTTTTATAAAGACAATATGCATGTGTTATAATAAAAGAGATATTTGTTATTAATGTTTAAATGTGGTTATTAAGAATTATTATAAGAAATGCATATTGTTAACAGTGGGTTTTAGAGTGTAGAGATTTATAATATTGTTAACTGGAAAATTAGGATTTCTTATTACAGGGATCCTTATTATTACTGTTGTTAAATTAATGTTTCTCGGCAAGGCTGAGTTCTACCATAGGGCTCTCTACTTACGTATGTCGGTAAGATAGATCCCTTGGGTAGGTTTCGTTATTATTGGCGTCGGTAATTAATTAACAATTGTTATAAACGGTTCTTATGTATAAATTACCGACTTTTAGACCTTATAGAAGCTTATGGTAATAGAAGATTCGATGAACAATTAATTTTTATTATTAGTGATGAGTTCAAGCCGTTGTACTGTACGAACGAATTTAAAAGAGTGCAATATTTAAGAGGAGCTTGAACGTGGACAGAAGGCTTAAATTAAATTAAATAAAGTATTTAAACGTGACCAAGGCAAAAATGGTGGATTTCCAAGCTAAATAGGGTATTTAAACGACCCCTGAACTTAAATAAATGAGGTTTATTAAATTTTAAGTAAAAATTACCAAATTTTGAGAATGTACTGTCAGAAGGATTCTCTGTTTGTGGGCAAGAATTAATTGTTTTCGTTTGGCATTATTTCCTTTTGTAATTAATATTCTGAGGTTTTGACATTTGCTTATGTTTCACTAAAATGTTCTCTATGTACGTAGGTGTTAAAAATATTTTAAATTGACTTTTCTTAATTTTCACGGAAGGTACGCATTACTGATGTCCCAATAGTCCCTGCGTATGAATTTTAGAATTTTCTGAAGTCTACTGGTAAGTAACATTGTTGGTTTCTTATTAATTGTTAATGTTTTTCAAAATGTTAATATGGTCGTTAAATAGAGGTCTTTTAATGCTATTGTTAGCAATTAAGATTTTTCTTCTAGGCCTTATAGTTACTGAGAAAAACATGCCTTTTCCTGATTGGTCGAGACATTCAAATAGCCATAACTTCTAAACTATCGATTTTACAGAAATTTTATTAGGACATAATTTGTAATACTTTGAAGGAGCCTTAAATCGCACCGCGCGATTTTCTAAAATTATTATTATTTTAAAAGATATGAACTTTTATCGATAAATTTTAATAGTAACAATTACTTTTTATGGTTGAATCTACCTATATGTCTCGCTGGCCTTTTAATGTAGAGGCGAAAAAATGATATGGTGGAGAGAACGTCGCAGGACGTTACACCTCCCCCCCTTTTAAGAGCAAACTTCCGAAACTTTTGTTAGGAATTTGATCGTGAACGACTACCTGGTTTAGGCGTTCGTTGAGTTCTCTGTAGGCGATGGATGTGTGCGGTCCCTCTTCGATGAGGTGATGTGGAGGTGCGGCTGGTCTAGGTGTTGACCTTGGAAGTGGTTGAGGCTGTTGCTCGACTGGGGTGGGTTGTTGAAGTGGTGTGTTAGTTGAAGAATCGACTGTTGCTTTGTTGGCACGTCTAGGTGGCCGATGAGCCAGGTGCAGCAGGAGGTGAGTCAAGGAGCTCCATAAGGCTCCTAAAAGGTGAAGGCTGCATCCGTACGCCGTATGAAGGGCGTATCCATGGAGGGCAGTATCGATGAGTAATTTTATTATGCGGATGATGATGAAGATGCCAAATACTCCTGCGGTTGCAGAGCCAAAAGCGACGAATCCTTCCCAGATTTTTGAGGCAGTACTTTCAGCAATTTTGTTAAGATCTTCCTCGTTCAGTAGATTATACAACGAGGCGGATCCGTCCCCTGTAGTGTGACCGGTAATTCCTCTAGCGACAGAATTCAAGAGGGCAGGCTTTTCGGCGGGGAACATGATGTGGTCCCTCAGCTTGTCGATGTCCTGTTGCGAGTAAATACCGCTTACTGCTAGAGGTCCTGGTGTTAAATATTTCCAAGATATAGTAGTGGTAGGCTGCAGGCGTTGTGGTGGAGAAAGACGTTCGTGAGGTTCGGGTGTAAACTGTACCCAAGTGTCCTCTAGACGGTATAAGGTTGGTAGTTGATAACTACATTCTCTTAATGTGCCATATTTAGTGAGCACATGAGATTTTGGTGTGAGGAACATTGATGAGTTCCTAACAGTGACTGGAAGTTCGGCGTAGCAGTCTTTAGTTCTCCTGATCTTTACTTCGACTGGGATGCACTGGATGACATGAATTGCTTCGCCTGCTGTAACGGCCATGTATCCTGGACCTTTCATTAACCGATAGGCGAACTCGTCGGGTAGAAGAGTTGCCAGAGACAGTGTATTTTTAAGAACTTCCTGCTCTAGGTCACACCTCTGCTTCATGACGTTGTAATAAAGGCTGATGATTTGGCTACGCACGTGTTTCTCTACGTATACAAATTTGGAATTGACGTACGAGAAGATGTCCAGATTATCCACAGGGACGCTTCCTCGTGGCTTGACAGTATCTCCTTTAGTAGTTTCTACGATAAAAAGCTTGGGATGCTCGGTCTGTAGGATTGTATATCCGCAGAGTTGTCGAGCCTTAGTGGTAGTTAGTGCGAACGTGATGTCCTGTGTGGTGAGAGAATAAACGGTGGAGGGATTGACAATCGGGATGTCGCCCCTTTGATTGATAGAGTCCTCCTGAATTTTTATAGCTTGTCCCTCGTATAGGATGTCGTACTGATGAAAATCGCAGCTGGATGTAGGCATTGGCTGCCAGTACGTGTAGCCATGTTCTGAGTCGACGCAGTGTCCGTCGCTCAGGGTGCAAATGGTTCCTGACTTAAGATGAATTTTCCCCGTGTTGATATGAACTGGTACATAAGAGGATCGTAGAGATATGGTAGCGACTCCCTGGACAACGACGTCGGTCCATGAGCCGTAAGGGTCGGAGTAGGGGATGCCCTTGCAGTGGCCATCGACTCCTATTTCTCCTGCCAGGGTGATGCTGTAGCTCTCCGTAGAGTTCGGTTTGAGTCCGGAGATGACGTTGTTGTTTCCTAGGACGGCGACTCCGTCCTTCTGCATATGGTTGCACCGATCACTAGTCACATATTGTAAGTATTCACCGTGCCCGTTGTGCACCACGGATATATGAGAGTGCATACCGCAATGATAGATCGTACGCTTGATCTCGATTTTACATTGTTTAACTTCGGCATAATTATATTCAGACAGCTGTAATAGCTGTATATGAACGTTTGTATTGTTTGTAGTTTTTACTTGTATGTCGCACGCTCCAGCCTCTAGCAGGGAGACTGTTGTTATATTCAAAGATTGTCCTCCGCAATCGAATCCGATCAAAGCATGCGATGTAGTTACGAATACGAATAAAAGTAGTAGTACATAGTCTGTAAAGCAAAAGATAAAATATGTATTTCGCAGGAGAAAAGTAAAATTGGGTAAGTATATAAACGCTTTCAATGATTAATGTAATAAGTGTATATAATGCACGTCGAGTGGCCTAAGCTTTTGTCGGCGTTACTATAATAATACATGGATATTGTGGTATATGTGGATTGGGTTAATATATATGAGCGCTAAAACGAGGCTATTACAATTGCTCGATATATTCATCGTTAATTAAGAATTCCCGTTCGCTGGGCCATAATTCTAGTATTAGTAAGCGATCACGTATGACGTCGAACACGAGTAATCGTATATCAGCGAGCTCATGCCCTTGGTTAAGTAGATTTCCTATAGCTAATAAGTAGCTGGTAAAACATTCAACGCAGTCCATGACGGGACGAAATTTGATCATTATCTTTTCGCAGACTTGGCATGCTGCCACACAACCTCTGCCGTCAATAAATCCATGAAAATGAGACAATTTTGCGTCATAAGGACTTTTATTTTCCATGTGACATTTTTCGCAATAGAAACATCCTGTACTGTTGGAAGAATATCCTCGTCCAGTCATGCACATACTAATAGTAATTCTAGAGTATATATGTATAAGCGCGTGTGGCTTATATGTAAACCGCTTATGAATGCACATGATAGGTATGTAAAAGATGTAGTATAAAAGAAATAGTATATTGTAGAATAGGATATCTTATAATGCTAAGCTATGGAAAGCGGATGTATAATAGTTCTGGGTGCGTCGTTTTCAATTATTACTAAGTTTACAATAAGATTTCTTATATGATCATAGCACAAGTGAGATAAGTTATTTAAATCGAAGCCTTGTATGCGCAATCCGGAGATTACTTCTAAATATTTAGATGAACAATCGGCACATTGAGTGACAGGTTTCAATTTGGTGATTAGTGTTTGACAACGCGAGCAATGGTGAGGGTTTGGCCTGCCTTCTACAAAACCGTGAAATGTGCCGTACGAATAGCCGAGTGGAAACTTTAGGTTGGAGTAGCAGGGGGTACAGTAAACGGTGGTTCCGTTGTAATTAGTGTGTGCGACCGTAGTCATACACTGGCTTGTATATATTCCCGAGAACAAGGTTAATAAGGGGTGTACCTTTTGTTTAAAGGTTTTGCATGTACACATTATGATTTTGTTAGGTTTTGTGGGTTGGGATTGGTCGTAATATGGTTCAATAGGTACGTAGTGAATGTTGGAGAACTATGGGATCTTCAAGATCGTCGAGTGTTTTACCGCGTTGTCGCAGTAATTCTAGCAAGTGATTGTAAGCTCTTGTGCAATAATAGCAGTTTAGGATTGGCTGTGTCTCTATTATGGGGGCAAAGCACATGTGACATATTTCGAGTTCATATTCTTGTCCATCAACAAAAGCGTGTAGAATAGCAAATGTGTAATAATCGTCATTGACAGTAGGATTGGCGGTGTAATAGCAGGATGAGCATAGTATGATGTTGAGGAGGGAGTTAGAATATCCTTTTGCCCTAAGGCACACAGGTATGCGGAGGTTGGGTAACTGCTGTGGTTCCTTGGTGCTTTCTGAGGCGCACCTAGGTTTATCTCGTATCCAATGCATCCTGAAACAGATGCAATATATTAGTATTCATCCCGGGTCAATGTGCGAAACCTTGAGTTTGTCCGCATGCACGATTCTAAAATGATTTTTATAAAGTATCTTAACATTATTATTAGGGAGTATTTGTATAATTTTGTAAGGGCCTGTGTATTGATCGCTGAGTTTTCCTTTATTAGGTTCTTTCAATAAAAAGACTGAGTCTCCTTCCCTAAAATTCCAGGGTTTCTGGCGCTTATCATAGTAATATTTATTTTTCTCTTTTGACTTAGTTAGATTTTCTCTAGCCTCTAGTTGTGTGTCTTGAAGTCTGTTAAAAAGGTCAGTGAGGTAAGAGGCGTAGGTTGGCTCAGAGTAATCTTCAATAGGAACATAAGAGGAAGGAAGCCTAGGTATTTTACCAAAAATTAATTCAAAAGGTGAATATTTAGTACTTTCGTGGATACTTGTATTATATGAAAACATTGCTAAATGTAAGTGTTCATCCCAGTTGGTGTCGCGAGTGATTTGCGTTTTGAGATATTCCATTAGCACATGATGCGATCGTTCAATTGATCCGTTGGATTGTGGGTGATAGGCGGTTGTTTTGTATTGTTGTATCCCAAATTTTCTGGCAATATTTTTCATTAGGGAAGTTAAGAAATTGGAACCTTGATCGGTTAGAAGAGCTCGCGGCGCTCCGTAAATACAAATGAAATGTTTGACAAACGCGTCAGCTATTGTAAGTGATGTAGTTTCAGCAAGAGGTATGGCAAGAGAGTATTTAGTGAGGAGGTCTTGGATAGTAAGGATATAAGAATTTCCCGTATCAGTAATAGGCAAAGGACCCATAATGTCCATGGAAATTTTGTCAAAGGCAGCACCAGGAGTGTCGGTGATGACCATAGGTTGCTTGATCTTTACGCGGGTAAGTTTCTTAAGTTGGCATGTACGACATTGTTGAATAAAAGCTTGTACGTCCCTTTTCATCGTATTCCAATAGTATGACATTCGTAGCCTGTTGTAAGTCTTGGTGACACCTTTGTGTCCGCCTAAAGCGCTCGCGTGATTTTCCAGAATTAAATTTTCCCTATCTTCTAACTTGGGTGTCTGTATTACTCCTTCGCATATTGTAATTCGCAAGGATGTATCTTCAAAGTGTTTCAAAATTTGTCGTTGCACATAATCCCAAGGGATCGCGTCTAAATAATGTGTTCGTCTGATAGAAAAAGATTTTAGTTGCATTTCGTTCACTACATCTACAAGAGATTTTATACAATTCTTTATGTTCTCGTGCTCTATCATTATTCTGTCATCTAGCTTTACTGGTAAAGATATGAGAACATTTTTCCCTATAGAGTTTACTTTAGCTCTTTCAAGGATAATATTGGTATAGCTTGGCAGTTTGTTTGTTTTCTCGTACTCGTTTGAACCATTATCGAAAGGTGTACCGTCACCTTTTATAAACACTACGTGATTGTCCTTTTGTGACATCAGGGAGTCTCGAGTGAGTTTAACTTTTAATAGGGTAGGATTTCTTACGATGTCGCCTATTTCGGCGGGTATGGAGAGGGCATCAAATATTTCTTCGCTAGAGTCAGAGCTGTCGTCCAGATGGTCCGATAATAAAGATTCGTCGTCAGTGTCGATTTCTGGTATGACGTGGGTATTTTGTAGTGTAACAGGAGTGTGTACCCTGGGTGGTTCTATAACCGGTACAGGGTCAGGTGTGTCTCGGGATGATGAAGGATGTACACTCTCATTAGTATTAGGATTTTGTTGCTCCGGGGGAAATGTAAAAAGTGATTCATTGGAGTCTTCGTTGTTAAAATTCAAGGGTAGGGTGGTAACAATAGGATTTCGTGAAAGGGCATCAGCATTGCTGTTCAAAGTCCCTTTTTTGTACTGTATTTCATATTCATATTCAGCGAGTTTCGTTTTCCACTTCCATAATCTGGATGAAGGATCTTTTATCGACTGAAGCCACATAAGTGGTTTATGGTCGGTGATTATCTTAAATTTTTGCCCATACAAATAGGGTCTGAAATATTGAACACAGTATACGATGGCTAAACATTCCTTTTCAATGGTAGAATAATTTTGTTCCGCGGGGTTCAAGACGCGTGAAGTGTAAGCAATAGGAAGATCCTGTCCGATAGGACCTTGACTAAGAACGCCTCCGATGGCGTAGCCAGACGCATCAGTTGTAAGATTAAAAGGTTTTGTGAAATCTGGATATTGGAGTATAGGATGCGAGCACAAGGATTCTCGAAGGATGTTGAACGCGTGTTGTTGAATTGGACGCCATATATATTCCTTATCTTTCTTCAATAAATCCGTTAAAGGTTTAGCAGTTTTCGAGAAATCAGGTATAAATCGTCGATAGTATCCGGCCAATCCGAGAAATTGCTTAATTTGCTTTTGAGTGCGCGGGGTAGGGAATTCTTTTATAGATTTTATCTTTTCCGGATCCGGTCGAACGCCGTCGGATCCTATTATGTGGCCTAAGTATGTTACCTCTCGGCGTAGAAATTCGCATTTGTCAGGTTGTAGTTTCAAATTTGCCTTTTGTAATCTATTCATTAGTTTATTGAATTTGATTTCGTGTTCATACAAGGAATTAGCGTAAATAACAATGTCGGCCATATAAACAAATAATTCGTTGCCTTGAAGGCCTGATAGTACATTGTCCATCAGCCGTTGAAAGGTTGCGGACGCATTCTTAAGACCGAATGGCATTCTCTTAAATTGATAGTGCCCGTAAGGAGTAGAAAAGGCGGTTTTGGGAGCGTCTTCAGAAAACATAGGGATTTGTGGAAACCTGACGCTAAATCAAGAACAGAGAAGTATTTTGCAGCTACCGAGTTGATCTAGAATATCAGTAAA
>NW_020230075.1:25941-105200 GCF_003227715.2 Harpegnathos saltator
AATTCGGAAGAACACGATTAAGCGTCGCCTAATATTTTCATTTAAACGCGATAGTCGTATTACCAATGCGCCCTCGTGTTTCATTCGAATCTGGTTTTCTTAGGAACTATCACAAAGAGATTATAAGGGAATATATGTTCGATATATTATTTTTAGTAAATCGGTCACTCGCTGCTACCTCCTTTAATGACGGAGGAACCTGATATGTTTACGTGAACCGGGCATTGTCTTTGTAAACTATGTAATCGCGGCGTGTAACCCTAAGTTTCAACCGGGATTGAACTTAATCACCACGTGATTTAAATATAGTTTCTCATACTCCGTCTTCTCGCGCATTGGATGAAGAGACTAGTAATGCAAAAATTCGCGCGTGCGAAAGATGAAAGACGACCAAACGCCGTACAGACTCTAGGAGATCAACAGCAACCGCAAACAATTGTACCTAATTACTAGCCGCGTGCGTAGCCGATAAACGATGAGAATAATATTAAGGAATGGAATGTAGTGGGGTGCATGAAGAACAGAG
Source organism: Harpegnathos saltator (assembly GCF_003227715.2). Lineage (NCBI taxonomy): Eukaryota > Metazoa > Arthropoda > Insecta > Hymenoptera > Formicidae > Harpegnathos > Harpegnathos saltator. The sequence continues at coordinate 26,468 of NW_020230075.1, forward strand.
ACCCAGAGAACGAGATCCCAAAAGGTATGCCGTACCACAGACATTTACCGTCCTAAGCAAGGTTCGACTGGGTATCCTTGGGTTATTGATTCACGAAATTAAAACGACCGATTTAAAGTGTTAACTTGTGGAGTGGTTCTAGGACTTAGCCATTCGCCTGTCTGCAAGAGGCGGCAGCACCGCGATCGCGTCATAGCCTGAGACGACCTCCCGTGTACATTCCGGTGTACGTTCGTTAAGCAGGACCTGAGCACGTGCAAACATTCTAAAAATATCACGGCACCGCAGCGGGTGACGTCCTAAATGGGGGGGTTCGCCGATTGCGTATCCGAGTGGCCGGAGTAGATGGACATCAGTCGTTTTGGATCCGATAACAGACAACAGCAGAATACTTTAAGCAAAGACCCACCAACCGTAGCAGCGACGCGAACCTAAATATCCGGAAAAGCCTTGAGCCAGAATGGCATAAAGCAATCACTGCCAACGCATCGCACGACAGCGGCCAGATCACGATGGTGTACGGACAGACCCTGGACAAATTTGTTTGCTATATGGACAAGCACACTTCGCATCATATCGTATTGAACCTGTATCTCAACAGATTCGAACTGAGCACACCAGCCGTTTCGCGCACGCTCACGATAAACTACGAGGACTGCAACCGGCTGCAGAGGTATCGCTTCAACGAAGTGCTCGATCGACAATTGAATCGGTTCGTGCACCATGCCATCGAACACGCGAACGATTACTTCGCGCTGGTGTGTTCGCGAGACACAATGAATCATTATTTGCACTCGTACGTGGTAGCGGAGCGAGCATCGAGCGAAACGTCCATGATGCAATTCGCGTCTTCCTCTCTGTCGCGATCGATCTCGGACGGCATCGAGACCGCAGAGACGCGTCGGAAAAACGCAGACGTGACTCTCGTTACGGACGACCGCTCGAACGACAACGATAACGATGAGACAACCGTTCGCTCGTCGTCGGTGTTGCGTCAGTTCGATCGTCCGTTCGTATGCGAAGTAGCCGATCTGACGAATCTGTTACCACGGACACTGAGCCCGAACGATGCGCGAAACGTTTTGCTAAACTCGCATCGTTTCGCGCGAATGTTCGCGAACATGATGTTGAATCTGGCTCACGCTTTCGGTCATCATTTGCTGCGTGGTTCTGACAGCGTGCTACGAATTACGTTCGTATTGTTGGAATCACCGTCACGCAACGTTAATGGCGCGACTGCGCAAATGATGCACGTGCTCTACGCCACGTTGGGCTGCAGATCCGTGCTCTCGGAAAGAGAGAACGAACGGAGCGACGGTGCACCGACGAACTCGGTCGAACGCTTGGCTCGGGATTCGTTCGCGGCGAGTCGCGGCTTCTTGCGTCGTCAGCAATGCGACACCGTCGACTCCGCGCGCGACTTCGTCCTCGACGAATCGCGACGCTCGTTCTCCTTCACGGATCGAGGGAATCGCGAAACAGACGGGTGTTGCGATTCTATAGCGACAACTGCGACCACCGTCGATCGTCGTCTCACCGATCAGGAAGTGCTGTTGAACGAATTGCGAAAGTATCGTCGAAAATTGACGCTCGATATCGACGATAACGTTCGCAATGACGAATGCGAGACTACGATCGATTCGGACTCCACGAGAGATATGAATCTACGGGACCTCGTGCCATCGTCCACGGAGTTCTTCGTCGTTCCACCGTCGTTCGACGACACGAACACAACAACGAAAAATCGTCGATCGATGCACGGCGCTCAACAGCGAAGACGACGACTCGACGACGATCGCGTCGGAAGTTTGGACGCTACTCGCAATTTCTGTGCGTCGTGGCGATTGTACGAGTTTGCGCGAGATCACGCCGACGATCCGAAACTCGCACTATGGATATTGTCGTCACGCGAAAACAACAGCGACAGCGACAACGCGATGGTGAATATCGCGGCTGCGTATATGTTTCTCTTGGTGCGAGAGAGAGAACGACGCGTCGCGTTCATTCGCCTCGATAACGATGAAACAGCGATCGAGCGAAACGACGTTTGGTACGATTTAACGGACAGAGCGAATCATCGTGTAAACGCATTCGCTCAATTGACTGATCCTAGATGCGATCTGTTCGACGAGTGTTACGATTCTCTGTGTCGTATGTATCCCGAGCAAAACATACACTCGTACGATACCAATTCGCTGGCGAACGGTTTAGCGGCCTACGTGACATCCGCATCAGAGGATCGCTACGTACCGAATGACAGCGTACAGTATGAGCGTTGCTATTGTGACTTTGCACATATTCGCTCGAGGCGACACCAACGTGTTGTTGTTCTTTCTACGATACGTTACGGCGATTCGATTTCCAGGCCAGTTTTTGAAAACTGTGCTACTGCTGCAAGGGACCAGCAACAGCGGCAAGAGCGAATTCGTGTCCGAGATGCTGAGGCCGATATTCTCCAGTGTGCTCAGTGGCACTCTGAGTAAAGCTACGCTGCGCCAGGGGATAAAGGACGAGGTGAATACCGATCTGATGAGCATGATGCGGTCGCACGTTTGTCAAGCCGACGAGCCCGAACGAATGAACGCGGAACTGTTCAAGAACCTAATATCCACAACCATGATGAAGAGCTGCTACTTTCATCAGCAGCAGACGCAGTATCTGCGCAATCTAGCCAAAATTGTTCTGACCGTGAACGACGCGATATCGCTGCGCAGCGACGCCGGTGTGATCACTCGACTGAAATTCTGTCTGCGAATGGTTCATCGTTTCAAAGCTCTGCACAGTCGTCAACACGACACCGCGGTGGATTTCGTCAAAACGAACGCTACACCGAGCGTGTCGTATCAGTTCGCCACTCGCTGTTTCGCCAAAGGAGTCAAATTCCCGGAATTTCGCACCGGACTGTTCCTCGCTATGGAGCACTACGGTATCGATACGTGCACGCACAACAATGCCACATACGCGCTATACGACGCTATAGGCGCGCGCCAGGCCGAAGTGAGATGTCACGGCGAACGAACCGGATTGAACGATGAATCCAGGGTGCGTCTCGAATCAATGATGAACGGTTTGGCCCTGTTTCGTCGCATGCTGGCGTTTCATCTGAGCGACCGTATCGGTGTAATGTAGGCCAAAGCGAACAAACGTCGAACGACCAATGCTCGCTATCGCGACGACACGAGCGAATCATCAGCGCCGTCTTCGACATCATCTGAGGAAGAATTTGCGTCGGACGAGGACGGATTCGACAGTGCGAACGCATCGAACGCACCGAAAACGCAAATCGACAGTGTTCTGCCCAGTTGTCTGCTAAAGCCCGCTTCTAACGATCCGACGTTGTCGCGCGATCGCATCGACGAAACGGCGATGAAACGCGATGCCAAAATGCGCCGACGATCGGTGCGTATTTTTCGTGAAACAGCCGGCGAAAAATTGGGAGATCCGGTGCTGATCGACGAACTGCCGGACGCCATGGTGCGAGATGCTCGAAATCTGCACGTGATGATCGATCCGTTCGAGTCCCTGCTGCAGCGGTACCGCATTCGCGAGGACTCCACCGTCACGATGCGCGATAGCGATCTGTATCGGTTTCTGCGCGAATTCGTCGAGGAAACCGGACACATCATGTCACGAAAAAAATTTCCGCGATATGATCGTAAAGATCAAGGAACGCATCAAAACGGACTACCCGAACGCGTTCGACGACAAGACGTAGGTGTTTCATCTAGTATTCTCGCCGCGTTGACACGCTCCCCGATGACGCTGAGACATCATCGAAACGCGACACGAACCGCATTAACGAAGGAACGATCCGTCGCGATTCGACGTTGTCTCTCCGAAATGACCAGAGCCCCGCGATTTCATCGTACCGAGAAAAGGGGGGGAAGACTCGCGAATCGGTATATAAAGCATCGGTCGAGTGCTACAAATCAGTCATCGCGATCGTCAGTCGCACCGATGGACTTCTCACCATCGACCGACGCGTCAATGGCGTTGCGACAGCAACCGCGAGACAGCGGTCGCGATATACCGTCGTTGTTCGCCAGTGATTCGATCGATATCGAGGGCAACACCCAACATCGGACTGAGGACGCGCTTACCGCTCAATTGATTCGCGAGGGTTACGACGTGCAAAACGCTGTGGACACGCTGAATATGTTGTGCCACGGTACCGCGTTCGCCGATACCAACGCGACCGCAACACCGTCGACCGCGATGTATCAACATCAAGACAGTGTCCAACAAACATCATGGCAACGAAGACAACCGCGGTCCAACAACGCAGCGATCAATATCACCGCGATCGACGACTACGACAACGAGACCAATTCGTTCGTAGCGAAACAAGCGCTCGTAACGACAAATGGCGCAATGCTCTCACGTTCACAAACGTCCTTTCACAGTTTCGTCAAACTGATAAACGCGTACAACGTGCTACCACTCGAATTTCAATCGCAATCGTCCGAACAGTTACGCCATGCTCTGACCGCCGACCAAGCCAATTTGTGCTCGGGACAGACGCTCGTTAGGCGCAATGTGCACGATCAATTTCATATGATATGTCAGGGCGCTGATATCAATCCGGAATGTGCGAAACGCCGTTTGTTGACGACTCTGAACGTGTTCGACGCATTTCGCAACGTGACCGAAGTGACCGACAAATTGATGCTGCGATTCGTGGACTATTGGTACTCGTATGTCGACGACGCTACGTGCTCTCTTCGCAACCTGAGCATAAACGACTTCACGAACGTGATACGCAATCGAAAAGTGGATGCGTCGCTGGGTCACGTGTGCTACATGTGCATGACTCAATTTTTGCGTATCAACAGCATCGGAAAACTCTATCCGAAGCTGCATCAGACGCAATCGTCGCGACTCTACGAGTCGAAAGAATTCACGAAAACGCCATCAGCGATCGCGAAGAGAAGCACGGAACGCGTCGACGAGCGTAACGGAACGTTATCGAAGAGAAAAAGACCAAGTGCTACAGCAGTGTCTTCGTCCGTCGTCGCACCGACGAACGAATCAGTCAACGACGCGAGATTCTCGCGCGCTAAAACCGGGATCGGTGCAGCTCGCAAGAAGATTTCCACTACCAACGAACAACATCGAAGATCGTTATCGACCACCTCCTCGCGCTCGTCTCGACAACGATCGCCCACGCAACGCCAGCATCGTTCTTCGCAGCGAAACTCCGATCGCATGTCCGATACCGATGAATCGGATCGTGACGAATACGACGATGCGTACGATAACGCGGTGAACGACGACTACATGATAAACGCTGATCCTCGACACGATCGTCGGAAAAAAAACTGACACTGGTGTACAAACGCGCTGTCGCGTACGACTATCCTCTGTTAACTGAGATAACGAGAGATATGTTTTATTTTTTGCGCGTTAACTTTCATTCGATTGTTTCGAGGACACGCGACGAACTCGCTCTCCGCGTCGTACGTCACCCAATCGAAGTCAATCCGTGCGCCGGAACACTAGGGTGTACCGTGCCGCATATCGGTGATATCGAGCGATACTCTCGATGCGGAATGTTTCAATTGGATATCGATTCGACTAATATGGTATACTATCATCCGGACTTCGAGGCAGTGTTACGCAATAACGGTCGTTACTTGAAACTCCAAATAACGAATCGAGCGCACAAGCAAGAATGTTCGATATCACCCGCTTGGTTGACATGCGATCACACGACGCCAGCGTTGTGTTTCGTGTCGTGCGTGGTACGAGTAGCGTATTCGTGTTGTTGATTGACGATACGGGAGCGGTCTTTGTCGAGGAACTAGCAGAGGTTTGTCGTAATACGTAGAACACTACGCGTACGACACGAAGCGCACGTGAGCGTTTATTTTTGATAATAGAAAGATGCTAGGGAAAAAACGAAGCGATAAATGATCATTGTTACCGTCTACAGGTTGCGTGAAAAATTCGCGTAGCGTGATGCACCAACGAAATTTTATCGTCGACCAATAATAAATACAAATATGGGTATGGGAAAAAAAGTTCGTGGCGTTTTTAATCCCTGTTATTCATTACGCAACAAACGCGTCCGATCGTTTCCGTTCGACCGCGCCACGCGTACCTCTAAATAACGAATCGGGCGTAACAAACGCGCCTGATCGTTTCCGCTCGACAACTTCGGTTGCATCTCGTGCCGCGCGAGATATGAATAGCGTATTCGCAGAGTTTTCTTGCGGAATTCGTTCGCATATTGAGTCTGGAAAAAAAGTTCGTGCGTTTTCACGCCCGATCGTTTCCGCTCGACTACTTCGGTTGCGTCTCGTGCCGCGCATGATACGAGTAGCGTATTCGCAGAGTTTTTTACGCAATTCGTTCGTATATTGGGTCTGGAAAAAAAGTTCGTGCGTTTTCGCGCCCGATCGTTTCCGCACGACAACTTCGGTTGCGTCTCGTGTCGCGCGTGATACAAGTAGCGTATTCGCAGAGTTTCTTGCGGAATTCGTTCGTATATTAGGTCTGGAAAAAAAGTTCGTGCGTTTTCGCGCCCGATCGTTTCCGCTCGACAACTTCGGTTGCGTCTCGTGCCGCGCGTGATACGAGTAGCGTATTCGCAAAGTTTTGGCGGAATTCGTTAAACGATACGAGCACGATAACTCGTATATTTTATCTGGAAAAAAATTAGTGGCATTTTTTAATCCCTGTTATCCATCACGTAATGAACGCGCCCGATCGTTTCCGCTCGACTGCGCCATGCATAACTGAGCGCGTGCCAAACGCTCAGCTATCACATGTAAGCAAGGTGTGGACCTGTGACCGGAGAATCCCAATGATAGCGCGCTCATTAATAATAGAATGTACTCACCGAAGATGCGAATATTTCTTCCATAATTTGAACATCTTCGCCGTCCTCTTCGCACTTGACGTGTTCATTCGCGTCGGATCGCTCATTGTCCTCTTCGCGATCGCTGTGATCGATGATCGTTTGGCGCGCACTTCGCGGTTCAAATAAATGTGACATAAAGTAGTCTCCATACGTTTTGAAAGCCACCCATTATTTTTTATTTATACGATAACTTGATTATTCATCCATTGCGATCTTGAGATATAGCTACTCGCGAACATTTGTGCTCGTCCGTATAAATGGTTACACTGTTGAAAGCGCTTACTACACCGTTGCTTGGTAACTGCACGTTCAAGCGTCGTTTTCTTTTCAATACTGGTAGTAGATCAATGCATATTGTGATTGGTTCGGGATTTGATATTGTCGATCGTTCGTGGTCTTCGCCATATTGATCTAGATCGTTGTTGATTGTGATAATATCGGAAGTCGTACTCAGCGAAGGTCGAATAATTTCTGCTCGCGACTATAACAAAAAAATGATATTAACATCGCTGATTCGAATATAAAAAACATAGTGTATTCAAGAATTATAATTGAACGAATGTACTCACCGAAAATGCGAGTATTTCTTCTATAATTTGAACATCTTCACCGTCCTCTTTGCACTCGACGTAGCCATTCGCGCCGAATCGCTCATTGTCCTCTTCGCGATCAGTGTGATCGGTGTCGTTTACGTGACGGCTCTTTTCGTGCTCACTGTTATTCTTATCGTCTTTGAAATCTCCGAACAGATTACGTAATCCACTGTCGTTGATCGAATTTATTACAGGGTGTGCAACAAGCACCGAATCGTCCGGTGCTGAAAACCCAACGTGGAAGACATATCGTTTTCCTCGTTCATAAAATGCTACGAACAAAAAATCAAAGTGATAGTTTGTTATAAAATAGTCATTCTTTTACCAATTTATTTGTACTCACTTGAACCTTCATCGTTTATTTGCCACTTGAAGAAATAAACTAGTTTGATGATCTATGATACTCTGAAGGCGCGGAGCTTTGATTCTCATTTTTATAGATCTGTTACCAGGGTCATTGAGACATGAGGACTTTCGTTATTTATGTGGCCTAAATATACGAACGATTATACTATCGATAAGACATGAAATGAACGCTATGCATGATGCGATCGGGCACAAACGACGCAATTGCGTTTTGCTACGTAACATTAGATTCCATTAGCATTCACGCTTCGCCAACGAAACGCGAACGACATGTGGCTCGTGTTGCTCCAAATCAGAATCGACGGCGCGTGAATGACATTTGATTCGCGTTGCTCTGAGACGGATTCAATGGAGCGTGATCGTTACGCGCGGTACGGTGGAACGAAAACGATCGGACGCGTTTGTTGCGTAACGCTAAATTTCATTAGCTTGTTGATCCTAAACGGAGTCAACGAAGTGTATACGACATTTGAAGTGTTTGTTGCGTATTGAGATCGAGCAGAAACGATCGAGCGCGTTTGTTGCGTAACGCAGTCGAGAGGAAAACGATCAGGCGCGTTTGCTATGTAACATTAGACAAAATATTAGTTAAATAAAATAATGTTTCAGACAAAAGTTGTTTAAATTAATTGGTAGGAAAAGACGTAATAAAAAATTCGGATATCCATTTATTATAACATTGAGTTATATGATTATTTTACTTGTTATTATAATGTACATAAAATAATTTTATAAGTAAACATTATATCGTGTTACAAAAAATTAACACTTTTATTAATAGTGTCCAATATTTTAAAAAAGATATCTTTTTCAAGGTTAGTATTCAAGAAAATTCAAGAAAAAACTAACTACAAAAAATGTCAATAACATTAATTTTTTTACAAAATTTATCATTATTTATTATAACACTGACTTATATGATTTTTATTTATTCTTAATATTCTTTCATATAATTAGTTTTTTTTGTAATTTAAATGTATTACAACTTTCATTTATATTACCGTAATCTGTATCATTTGAACGGATGAATCTGCATCTGCTTCTGCATAATCAATTATAGTAGTAAACATTATATTTCTTGTATTATAAAATATACTAACATATTAAAGTTGAATCTGTATCATTCAAAGGATCGTCAGATATATCCAATCCATTACTTGCATTACTTTACAAACTTTTCGTGTGAAATATTGTGACATGCTTCAACCTTAGAGAGTTTTTTGTAATTATCTGATATACAGTAACTAATGCATTTAAAACTTCCCTCTATATCGTCGAGTGTAAACGATCGGACGCGTTTATTGCCTAATGGATAACAAGGATTAAAAAACGACACAAACTTTTCTCCAGACCCAATATACAAACGAATTTCGCAAAAAACTCTGCGAATACGCTACTCGTATCACGCGCGGCACGAGACGCAACCGAAGTTATCGAGCGGAAACGAACGGGCGCAAGAACGCACGAACTTTTTTTCCAGACCCAATATACGAATTATCGTGCGCGTATCGTACCACGAGCGCCACGAGAGGCAACCAAAGTTGTCGAGCGGAAACGGTCGGGCGCAAAAACGCACGAACTTTTTTCCAGACCCAATATACGAACGAATTCCGCAAAAAACTCTGCGAATACGCAACTCGTATCACGCGCGGCACGAGACGCAACCGAAGTTGTCGAGCGGAAACGCCCGGGCGCAAAAACGCACGAACTTTTTTCCAGACCCAATATACGAACGAATTCCGCAAAAACTCTGCGAATACGCTACTCGTATCACGCGCGGCACGAGACGCAACCAAAGTTGTCGAGCGGAAACGATCGGGCGCGAAAACGCACGAACTTTTTTTCCAGACCCAATATACGAACGAATTTCGCAAAAAACTCTGCGAATACGCTACTCGTATCACGCGCGGCACGAGACGCAACCGAAGTTGTCGAGCGGAAACTATCGGGCGCGAAAACGCACGAACTTTTTTTCCAGACCCAATATACGAACGAATTCCGCAAAAAACTCTGCGAATAAGCTACTCGTATCACGCGCGGCACGAGACGCAACCGAAGTTGTCGAGCGGAAACGATCGGGCGCGAAAACGCACGAACTTTTTTTCCAGACCCAATATACGAACGAATTCCGCAAAAACTCTGCGAATAAGCTACTCGTATCACGCGCGGCACGAGACGCAACCGAAGTTGTCGAGCGGAAACGATCGGGCGTGAAAACGCACGAACTTTTTTCCAGACCCAATATACGAACGAATTGCGTAAAAAATTCTGCGAATACGCTACTCGTATCACGCGCGGCACGAGACGCAACCGAAGTTGTCGAGCGGAAACGATCGGGCGCGAAAACGCACGAACTTTTTTTCCAGACCCAATATACGAACGAATTCCGCAAAAAACTCTGCGAATGCGCTACTCGTACCACGCACGGCACGAGACGCAACCGAAGTTGTCGAGCGGAAACGATCGGGCGCACGGGGTAACACGCGTGTCGTTTTCGATTGAAGCGAAAATGGGATCGTGTAAACTTTGTTCGAAAGAAAAAAAGACATTCGTTGAAAAAACATTTTATTGCTCTACATTCAATGCGCAAAATGATCGTCGTGAGATCGCGCTCGCACATTCGATTCTTCGACCGCGGTCGGTCGTTATTCCTGACGGTCGAATCGTTTGATCTCAGCTCTGTCACCGGTATCGGCTCGCTCAAGTGCCATATCGTATACAACGGCGCAACGCGACGACCAGAAGGCATGCGTGAAAGCTGGCTCGTCCGAACGAGACCAGTTGGACAACAATACGCCGCAATGGTAACACAGGGTCCTGTCACCGTGTCCGCTGTAGAAGAGACCGGCTCGAGCCATGAGTCGAGTGTGTTCAATCGTCATCCAGTCAGCGTGATGTATGAGGATGTCGTCGAACGTGGACACGCGCCGCTCAAACAGCGCGTAATCGGCGTGTCGAGGAGGCATGACGCTCGATACCGGAGGACCGTCCAATAACACCTTCGTCCAAATGTTAAGTTCCATGAGGGACTGTTGCGCGCACAATACAATATCGGGCAGAACGTGCGAAGTCGTCATAGTTTTTTTGTGATCAAATTCGTAGACTACGAATCGGCGCGAAAACGTGTCGCCGCTGAGGTCTCCTCGTCGATAGTGATTCATCGTCGCGCTCGATCGTCGACTCGAGAGGCGACTAGCGCGTTATCTGCGATAACGAGAGCGATGATAGAAGCATAGCCGTAGGTGAGGGTACCGCTCGATCAAACAGCGCGCCGTACGATTGAACGTATCCGACTCCCGCATCTCCGAGATCGACGCTTCTGTGCTCCACGCCGCACATTCGCGGAACGCCTGTCAATTTTCGAGCCTGTGAAATCGTCATCCACAGCTCCAGACACGCCGTTCCGTTCCCCAGCGCGCTGTGCAACGTACGACGATCGAAAGCATCCTCGCGCGCAGTGCGATCGTTCGGTACGAATGTGCGCAATCTTTCCTCGTAACGAGCCATATTGCCACACTCGCATTTATTCTCTTCGAAATTCGGCGTGATCGACTCATCCGCGTGCGGAATGAGAGAAGCGCACGTGTTGCGCAGTAGGAACAAACGATCGAAAGGCGCGGTCACGTACTCATTGTCGCGTTCGCCCCGCAAAGACGGAGGACACATGAATCGAAACCCTCCGCCACCGTCACCGTTCGGATTGTCAGGCAACAGCTCGTCAATCGAGTCGAATGCGAGCGTAGAATCGATGTGACCGTGCTAGATTTTGCCGGTGGCTCGATCGAGCAACTGACCGTTACAAACGACGATTCGATTACCGCCCTCGCCAGCAAACGCTCGCGTTTGAGACAAACATCGCCAGCCGTCGGAGCCGTAAACCGTCAAACTCGTGTTCTCGTTGCAGATGGCAGCATCGGTCGGCACGCAGTAACCGCCCACGCGACCGCGTCGTCCGTTAAGAAACACGCCCAATCGATCGTAGTAACGGTACTCCACACCATCGGTCACGCCGCAGTACGTTCTGCAGTCCACGTATTCATTCGTCGACGCGACGAACGAGCCGTGCGTCAGACACTCGGTACGTCGCAAAAATTGGTCTCTCTCGGTTGAACCGTCGCCGTCAACGACGTCCTCGCCGTCGCGGTCATTCGCGTCGACGGAGCGTCGTCGCCGACGCAGTTTGGCGCCGACGAAGTGTACTCACGGCAACGAATCAATACCGATGCCCATGTGACGCCGCAATCGTCGAGAGCTCGATCCAATTAGGCGGATCGATCGCGCCGATCGGACTCGTCCGTTGCGTGGTCAACGCCCCCGTCCTCCTCGTACCAATCCGCGAGATTTCGCTCGATCGCGTCGATGCGCGGACGATGAAACATCTCGAAGTACAACCATCGCGCGATACAGTACAACGCGGTGAAGCAAATCACCGCCAGAATCAATCGGAGGATCGAAACACCGCCGTTTCTCTTCATTCGTCCTCGTCGCCGACGCGCGCACGGTTCGCGTCGTGCGAACTGTGCACCATTCGGGGTATACGGAGCGTGATTGCGAACCACCTTGTATATACCACTGGTATATATAATTTCATATATATATGTATATATTAAATTTATATAAATTATTTACTCACATAGTATCAATAGCACTTTTATTTGAATAAAAGAATTTGAATCAATTTTATTACATCTAATTTAAAGCGAGTCATTGCTTATTATATTTTAATTCAAATTTATTTGATTCAAACCTAGTAAGCAAAATGCTAACAGAATGCGCGCAGATTGACGCCAATTTCGATCAGATCTCCACATCAAAACCACAGCCATCTGCGTCTTCATTAGGCTCGTGTTTTGACAACCTGTATGACAGGCTGTGCGAGCAGATTGTCAGCAGAAACCGCGCAGGTCCTGCTGCCAAACTACACGTAGAGTCTGCACGTAGAGTTTGCACAGTTTCTGCCGCCAATCTGCCGTCAAATTACTGCAAGTCTTGCGCGTTTTTGCTACAAATCTGCCGTCAAGTATCTGACAACAGGATCTGGCGCATATTTGACCGCAGATTGGCGGCATAATTTGATATAACAGATTCTGCGTTAAATTTGTTGCCTATTTGCCATGAAACTATGATAGCAGGCTTTGTTCGAAATCTGCTCGCGCAGGTTTGGCTATTTGGGAATAGATACGCCATTAGTACCATGTAAGTAAATATTTACTCACATTGAATACATATATTTTTCAGTGTTCCTAGATCACAACTTTCTATGATTGTTTAACTTATTCATAAGAAAAACGTATGCACAAACTTACAATTACGAATACATTTGAAAATCTATAGAAATCTATATGTGTGTAATATGTACGCTCGTAACTTTGAAGTTTACGTATACGTTTTTTCTTAAAAGTGAGTTAGAAAATCGAACCGCTAAGTCATACATGTTTACGTATACGTGCGTGTTTCCACGCGCGATTGTCGTGATCGCCGCGGTTGTAAGCGGCGCGAAGCGTGTCTCTCGATTGTCATTTGTTTTCGGCGGTTGTCCTTCACAGTCAACGGTTATCTGCAAAGCGTCTATGGTGTTTCCAGTGTTGCGTGAAAATTATATGCTCGGATTATTACAATACAATAATCATTATAATTCGTTCGAAACATTTGATCTCATCTCGGCTCTGATCTCAACCCAGGAGCTTAACTGTACGGAAAGCATTTAGCACGAAAAATATCGCTTTGACGGGAACATTCTGTCGTGTGTGAAACGCGTATTGTCGTAACATATCTGTAATTATAAACACGCAATATGGCAGATGATGAAATGAAGAATATATTAAAGGATCTTCAACTGGAACACCTTGAAGATGATTTCAAAAGTGAGTATTGAGAGGTTATATAAAAAATGGACTTGTATCTTTCATAATAGAGTATGTGAGTATGGATCTTGCAAAAAGGAAATATCTTATACTTTGTCGAAGCAACTGTACTGTATATTATGTAATTTATCATTTTAATCGTTTTCAACCTGAAAGCAAAGTAAACTTGACATATGAGCTGCTTTACTGTCTTATTTTCTAAACAAATTATATTTAACAGGTTTATGTGAGTCATATATATGAATACAATGTATATGTCTACATAGTAAGATTATTTTATAATAATAATTTATTACCTCTGTTATCAAATACTGTGGCACACTAAATCATACGCAGCAAGATAATGAATATGAATCATATATAATTCCTCGTAGCTCAGAATTTCAATGCAATAATTTAATATTCTTACTCGACATTTAAGACTTAAGCAATAAGATCGATATAAGCACTCTGATGCTTTGAATGCAAAAGGCTAATATCCTTTAAAATCAATATTTTTATTTATATTTGCATATATATTTTCATTAGCATATCATATATGAATATGTTAACATTCTTAAAATTTATGTGTATTTTTTGCTAGGTAAATGTAATACTTATGTAGATAAGATTATTAGATGTGCTTAATCATATGTGTTATTGTAGAATAAATCACTTCCCAGTTAACCATGTACTTGCCGAATGGGGGCAATTTCCTGTCAAACAACGCTGCCAAATTCAGTACACCTCAATTATCGATAATCATTTTACGTCCTTTTCCTTTATCAACCGCGCAAAGACAAGGTTATATCTTTATTATTATATTATCCGTTTGGAAATGGCATCAGAAAACGATGTAAGTATTATATACTATTAAACGGCAATTACAAAAATACTGACAACCATATATTAATATAATAATTATTATATATTATATATACCATATATTAATATAATATATATATTGTTGTGCCCGCGCGTGAAAGAAATAACTCGGGATATACTAAACGAGAAAAGCTTTATTTAGCCTAGAAAAACGGATCTTAATCAATTCCAAAATAATCGCACGAATTCGCTTTACGTCCGTACGCTGTGACAGGACTAGAGCGACTCTCTTATTATTCCAGTTGTTAGTAAACAAATTCCTTGACAACGATAACAGCTGTCAAACACTCTCTATATGCCTTTTTCACAGAGCGTCTTCTCCCAAGAGCGTGGGAACAATACGTTCCCCAAAGGTGTGGACACAACAATATATATATATATATATATATATATGTCATAGGGCTTATTCCAGGCCCATTTCTGATGTCAGATGATTAATTCCAGGACTTTTTGTAAGTTTGAGGTACGGCATGGAATTTTTTTTATACCCGACGGCTAATTTGAGGACCGACTTGGAAATATACAATATATATTTTGGTTTGTTCCAAGACTATTTGGGACTTAGCAATAATGACTTATATTATTCAGTACCTTTCAAAAACGTATTTTATAGAATTCTTAATCAGAAAATTAATGACTGAAAATTATCCTGAATACGTTCAGGAAATATTATAAAACGTCGAATACATCCGAGATAATCTCAAAATGTTTTATGGTATACTTACTACATATATTATATAATTGTTACTACATATATTATATATTGTATAATTGTTTCGTGTATATTTCGAAGCTGTTTTTATAAATTACTTAGGCTGCATTCTAAAACGTCTATTTCGAGGAAAATTTTACTAGAAATCTATAGTATATTATAGTATATGTAACTTAAACTGTAGATGTTTCAGTAAAATTTTCCTCGAATAGGATAGTTATAAAATATCGCACTATAGTTGCTTCCCAGCAAACACAATGTTACATGTAACGTGCATGTTAGTTGTAATTTCCTACTTAACAATATAACTGTTATATAACACATGTGTTATAACATGCGTTACATGTAATATTATGCTTGCTGGGTTTGCAGCAAGAGACACTAGTTGACATAAGCATCATCTTAGTTTTGTTACTCATTAAATGTGGAATAAAAACAGAATGAATATGCAATATTCATATAATGATGTTGATTTGTGTCTTTTGTTGAAAAGCAACCGATATTATATAATAATTTTTCACTTCTTTTACTTATACTTATTTAGGAATGCTAGCACTGCTGTAGAAGACATTAAAGAAGTTTCCATGATAATAAATTTGTATTTAACACAATGACTTATTAAGCATATATTTAATACTGCATATATATACAATGTGTCTCAGAGCAATCTACGACGTTCTTATGAGAACGTAGAGCGGGTTGAGATAAACATAAAAGTCCTGTACTGTTTTGCGATATTCGCAATAATAACCGAGAAATTAATTATAAAAGATTAGGGAAAAGCGCGCACTGACTGGTCGGAGGAGAAGCGCTCGAGCCGCAGCGCGGATCCAGTAATATAGTACGCGGAAGCCGGCGCGCAGTGATTGGAAAAAACATTGTGCCAATGCCTGTCCTTATACCCTGTGATGCGATATTGAGCTCGCGCACGGTCTCAATGCGATGCGGCGAGATAGAACAGCGATGCAAGTACAGGCAGTGGCGCGTTGTTCTTGCAATCGTCGCGCGCCAGCATCCGCGTGTTATATTACTGGGTCACGCTGCGGCTTGAGCGTTCTTTCCTCTGTCATTCAGCACGCACTTTTCCTTGATCTTTTACAATTAATTTCTCGGTTATTATTGCGAATATCGCAAAACGGTATACGATTTTTATATTCATCTCAACCCGCTCTATATTCTCACGTGAACGTGGTAGATTGTTCTGAGACATCCTGTATATATATATGTTATATACAGGATGATCACGCTTCCTTGTAGCAGTATTTTGCTATATGAATTATTAACAATATTGTAGTTGATCGAGCAAGTTGAAAATAATATTGCGCTCATTTCCAACTTTACATGATTGGCTTCTCAGCTTTCTCAGCTCTAATCAGAATATTCTTTGTCAGGAAACATTTCTTGTATTTATTGAAAGAACAATAGCGAACATTGTATAGGATATTTTCACTTTAATTGATTACGAATGAATGAAGAGAGATGACATAATTTAAAAATTATTTCCTCATAACTAATTAGTTTCTGTTATTAGCAGCCATAGGCTGGCATTCATAATTCGATTTTATATTTAAGATCGTCTTAAGTTTATCTTCAGGTGATGTACGAGGCATTTCATTGGTTACGAAATATCTGAATATAAACTTAAGATGGTTTTAAATATGACACGTCTATGAATACCGGCCATAATATCTATTTTACATTAGTGCTTTCCATTTAGTGACTGAAGTTGATACAAGCACTATCTTATCTTTGTTACTCATAGAATATGAAACTAAGGCCAGTATTCATAATCAGGTCTTAAACTAACGGCACACGGTGCTTGTTTTCGTACTCAATTGCTTGCTGGATGGAAATACTATTTTTATTGGTGCATTTCCATCCATCTTCAGAAATGCGTCAATCAGAATACAGTATTTCCATCCAGCAAGCAAACCGACATAAAAACAAGCATCGTGTGCCGTTAGCTTAAGACTGTCTTTAGTTTATCTTCAGATACTCCGTAGACAATGAAATGATCCATACATTATCTCAAAATAAACTTAAGACATTCTTAAATATAAGATCCGACTATGAATACCGGCCATAGTATCTCTGGAGATGAATTTAACGGTTTTAGGCCCGGTTACACCAACATTATTTTGACTTTAAGCAAGACTTAAACATGTATCTATCTTTATCTTTCTTTCTAAATAAATAAAGCAGACATATATTTAAGTCTCACTTAAAATGAAAATAATTTGGTGCAATCTGGCATATGAGTGCGTTCCCCCTTTACATCGTAAAGTGATCCAACAGAATGCGACGATTTGATTGATTAACTCGTGACGCAGACGGACGACGCGAAGCATGACGCACTCAGTGGGAACGCAGCCTAATGCCAGCGGCACACAATGCTTCGTGCTGGATTGCTTGCTGAATAGAAATACGCTGTTCTGATTAGTGCATTTCTGAAGATGGATGTAAATGCACCAATCACACCAAAGTATTTCCATCCAGCATGAAAACAAGCACCGTGTGCCGCTGGCTTTAGTCTTTTGAGACACCTAAGTTGTATTCTTTTATTTACAACAGTTGCACATTTCCTACAGTATACGTAACATGAACTACAGATAATAGCGTGCATATGCGTAAAACGCCCTGGAGCCAATGGCCGCATTCATTAAAAGAAGCAGCTCCGTGAGCGCTTAGTGATTATTGTCTGTGATTGGAGCATTCTTTTAGATCTATTAAGAATCTCAAAGAATGCTTCAATCACAAACAATAATCACTAAGCGCTCACTGAGCTGCTTTTTCTACTAAATGCGGCCAATCTTATGCTTATAGCCATTGTAGACGAGCTTTTAAAGATATTAGAAATAAGATAATTTTGAGATGTTATAAGTAAGACGTGTCGAGTAAGACGTTTTTAAGATGTCTCACAGACATCTTAAAAAAGGCCTAAAATAAAATGTCCTTAGGATATCTTAAAGACGTTTTTAGGAAATGTCTTAAAGATGTCTCAAAAACGTCAGAACATGCGTGTTATATGGGATACTGGCGAACAATTTCTAAATTGGTTTAACGCATCTCATGAAACCCGCTGAATTATTTTCATTAGTGTAAAATTGCTTACCATGTTGTTTGCATTAAAGTTACAAATTTCGTCGCTATTATAACTTTCAAAATCATTCGAATCGTTGTCATCATGTGTGCATTTTATAAAATACACGGAATTTTAAAACATACAACAGAAATTTAATATCTTTATTTATTTATACATCTACAATATAAATTTAAATAACCATATTTTTCTAGTATTTTCTGTTTATTATGACAATTGATATTTTTTATTTACTGTCAAAGTATCATAAACAGGAAGGATTAGGAAATATTGCTATATATTTATCAAAGCAGTATTTATTTTTTATACAAATACAGTTTAGATTAATTTCAGTTGATATATGTATACATAGAATATTAAAATTTAATTCCCATTAGGCGCTTATGTATTAGTAGAACACATTAGTAGAACTCACAAAGAACTAAACCAATAACTGAACATTAACAAAAGAAACATTAATTGAACAACAGAAACATTAAAGACCGTTACTATTTTGTAAATAATCATATAAAATATTAACGATGTATTTCTTTAAGGATTAAATCCTGTATATCTGCTGGGCTAAGTTTTTGTAAATTTTTATACTTATGTGCAATTAAGCATTCTTCTAAACTAGGTATCGTGCATTTTTTAATATAACTAGCAAAAATTGATTTATATCTTTTGCACATGTATTATTGTCATGCAATTCGATATTTTTGTTTTTCGTAATTTGGTTATATATCCATGTTTTTATAACTGCTGCACTACGCGTACGCATACATTCATTCTGTAATCTAAAATGTTCTATTTGCAGTAATGATGGCAATTTTTCCTGTATAATGTATTCGTGAAAAGTAGTAAGTACTAATTCTTTTTCTTCGGTGTTCCAACGGACCCTTTTGTTTCTCCGTATGGAGATGCTAAAAACAATATACAAGAATATATAAAGAATTATTAACAAAATATAAACTTGATAAAATAAGTTTCCTAAATTATTAATATAACTATAATGTGTCTGTCTCCTCCCGTATGTTCATTTACATAAATTAAATCAAACTAAACACAAAAATCATCTACTATTTTGCAAAAACAATATAAAATATTGATTTATGAAACACAGTAAATTGGTACAAACATTCGGTAAGAACAATTTCAAAGTACAATCTCATAAAAATGGTTAAAGTTAGCGGCATGCGGTGTTGAAATGTTTGCGTGTTTCTATTACTGGTGGTTTATTACTGGTTACATATAAAGTATATATACGATGAGTGATTATAATAAAAAAAAATTAAATAATTTTACTTACTTGAACGTTTCTTTTTTTCTGTTGATAACCAATTTCTGTTGTTTTTTTTACTGCCTTTGGTACTATATCACTTTTAGTATAACATTTCTTTTTGTCAATAAATTCTGTTAAGGCATTACATCAGAATATTTCAAATAANAACGCGAACACGCAGTGCACGCGATCACCCGGACTGTAACCGTACCGTTCGATCGTGGCTTGAATGAAACTGGCTTCCGATCCGACCACACTGCGCGGATTGAGCGCCAGATTGAAAGCGAACGCTTGACGCCGTGCGACGCGTAGTAACGATTCAGCGACGCGAACATCGCTACGAAAAGCGCCACTTGACCCTCGATCACTAGTCGGCAACGAGCCACCTCGGGACGCGTCGCGAGGATACTCGCGACATTGCGCTGCAACGTGTTCACCGTACGTTTGACGAATTCCTGGGCGTTTTTCTCGAATCCTTTGGTGACAAAACGGCCTCGCGCGAGCTCCAGCGTTTTCCAGTATTTCTTCTTGCCCATTATGCTGCACGTTTCCACGCCCGAATCCTCCAAATCGATAGCGATCAGTGGGCAATTGTAGCGTCGAAACGTTCGATTGATCAGTCGCACTATCAGCGCCTCGTACTCTCGTTGCTGATCAGCGTCTATGGCGTTGAATTTTGGTCCTTTGTTGAGATCCGAGACATCGTCTGCTCCTTCGAGCGACGATTCGCGCAGCGTCGACACGCACAGGATGAGCCCGTCCGTATCGCGGTATATCACGTCGCATCGAATCTCGCGACGCGACAACGCGACACCGTCATCATCACCGTTGTCGCCATTGACCACGCGAATAACCGATACCAGGGAACGCGCAACAACCGCGGGTAACGCCACTTCGCATATCCAGGCGGTTTCGTGAAAGGTCTTTCGCGACAACAGGGTCACGGCGGCGGCCACTTGCGGCGAATACCACGCTGCGTCTGTAATTCAGGTATCCGTACATAGAATTGGCGACCACTTTGAACATCTTCTCCTTGCAGCCGAACACGCGTCGCTGAAACACGTCGTCTGTCGCGCGCATCTTGACTTTGTAGCGCTTCCGCATACGCAGATAGTGACTCCACAGGGAACATATTATAGGCCGGTCGTCGTTCACCGTGGCGCTTCGACACACCACGAGAATCCGTCGTCGCGTCGGATCGACGCTGGACTCGATCATTTCGCGCGCGTTCGAGAACTCGACGCCTTCGTACCATCCGCCATGACGTCGAACGACCGCCGCTGCGAGCGAGTTTCGACCGCGAATCGTGTAACGCGACATATCATCCTCGGCCATCGCGTCGTCGTCCGTGGACTCGATCAGCAGTTGACCGGTGCTTTTGCGCGATGAAGAGTCCGCTGGTTCGTAGTCGAAGCATCTCACCAATCCGTCGCGTATGGTTCGATCCAACAGAGTCTCGTCGTCGCCGTGAATCTCCAATAGATGATCGCAGGTCAACACGTAAACCGTCTCCATTGACAGTTCGTACTGGCATCCGATCGACGGGTAGAACGATGCGAAGTCGATACAAATCGGTCTCCTGCAACAGGACAAGATCGAACGTTCAAACGACGATCGTCGCGCGTTCGTCGTCCTTCTCGATCGGACACTCACGAGTAATGATTGGGCGCTGCCGAATTGATGCCTCCGATGTACACCTTGTCGTCGTCGATGCGCATCAGTCGCAATTGATCGTACACCGGTGGCAACGCTGTACGACCGGTCCTTGTTGACAGCGTTGCATCGTTGTCACTCCTTTCTCATCGTCGCTATCGCGCGAACGTTTACCGCGAAACCATCGACTGACCTCCCGCGGTGAGCGAGGCGCGACCAGTGACCTTTCGTCGCCGTTGCATCCGCCGGTTCGCCGACGCATCGCGAACAACGAGTGATCGTTGCACCGAAATGGCAGTACAACAATGGTGCGTTGCAGAGCACGCACCGCGAAGGCGTTCGGCAAAAGTCAGCTGTTGCCCGAGTGCGACGAATCATCGAGTAGCGTGGCGTAAAAGTGTCGCGAGTTCAGAGCTATCGTCGGTAAAAACGATAGATTTTGCATCAGATGGTACACCGCGGTGCAATCTTGCAGATTGTACAGTGCCACGCGCAACATGTTAACGCCGCGATCGATATCGAGCGTGTCGAAATCGAGCCGGAATCGAACATTTCGCTGCCACCGTCGCGATCAAAAGTACAATTGACGAATCATCACCGCGTCAAAGTTCATCTTTTCGCGCCGAGAACGTTCCGTCAAAGAACGTTCAGCCGCCTCGTTGGCGCCGAAGTACCTTGAACGTTCTTCAGCGCGATCGAGCCCACTTGTGCGAGATATCGCGCCTTCACGTGCAGCATCAGATCGAAACTCACTTGGGTCGCGGCGAATCTCGGCTCGCGATGCATCGTAAAGTGCTCGAAACGCGTGATCGTAGAGTCCGTAGTACAGCGCACGGTTCACCAAGAACGTGTAATCGTACTGCCAACTGTTGTAGCCCACGAGAAGCACGCCACGCGAGCGGCGTCCGTCTGATCGTCCAATCTGTACAGATCGACGAAGAACTCGTTGTTCAACAGCATCTCCAGCGCGTTGAGCAGAAGCACTCGTTCGTCCCGATAAAACAGCACCGTCGCGCGCGACATGCCACATTGAGCGCGCAACGCGCGCTGCACTTGTTGTTCTCGATCGTCGTTTCTTCCTGCGTGGTCAACGGAACGTACGCCAGTAGTATCAGTGTCACGGTGGTCTCGTCCATGCCACCACCGACTATGACGCCGATATCGTGAGCAAACGATTCGCATCGTCGCCGAACCGTCTCTGATGAACGGTCACGGCTATGGACGCTAGATGCTGATCCTCCTCCACACCGCGAGCAAGGTGCTATCCATGCACGCGATCGTCTTGATGTCGTAACTCACCACCGGCAGCGTGCTCAGTGGATCGTCGGCAATTGATTTTGGCGCACCTCGAGAGCGTTCAGTTTCGCTATGTATTGCAGAGACTCGGCGGTCGCTCCGTCGTTCACTCGGCACCACACACCCATTTCGAACACGCGGTGCAGATCGATAGTTTCGGTTTCCGCCACTCCTCATCCTCCGTCTCGTCGTCGGTTCGTTTAGCATCGTCTTCCGTTTCGCAGTCGTATTCTCGAAAGCGTTCATCGTCGCGATCGTCGCTCGCGCCGCGCGCTCGTCGTTTACGAAAGTACGACGCTAGAGCCACTTCAAAACACGTGGACTCGGTCGCGAACAACGAGTATTTACAAGTTTACGCGTGCGCGTTGTCTCGCAGGTAACGAAGAGCTACGTCTCGCGACCTGTACGAATCGAAACGAAATTCGCACAGATCAGCATCCTTCACCGTCCACAGCACACGGTCACTGTTTCTCACGAGAGTGCACACATTGGAGCATATCGTCGTTGTCAACGTTCCGCAACGAGACATCATCAATCGACATTTTAGCCGTCTGCGCAAATTGGACAGGCGCTCGCGTTGCACCGCCGCGTACAGAATCGGTGTCCACGGTAGGAAAATAGTCGAACGTGTGCACAAAAGTCGCGTCAGACCACCGGAGCACGATACTTCCGTATATTCCAGTGCGTCGACAGCGAGCACGTTTCGGTAACGTCCTTCCTCCGCGACGAACGATCGGTCGCTTTCCTCCCGCGGATCATCGGCTTGGTTGTGCTCTTCAGTGTCGCGACAGCCGCTCTGGTGAATAGTGGTCGACGCGGCATTGCGAACCAAATCGAAGAAGCCGGTTGTGCCGGGGGGGGGGGGGTTAGTGCATCGCCAACGGACATATCACTCGCGACAGTAACAACGTCAACAACGCTCATGATCGCGTTGTTGACGTTGTTACTGTCGAGCGTTGTTTGCACCATGACTCGTCACCCGTCGCGCGTTATATATCAATCGCTCGCTGACATCGGGGCGAACGGAAGAATGCCGCTCGCGACCGATTCGCCGGATGAATGTCCGCACCGACACTGCGTGATAGAATACGTGCGAGCGCAGGGACTGCCCGATCTATTCTGGCAACGTCTCGATACGTTCTCACCGATCGCGAAACTATAAAGAGATTGTTACTCGGTTGCAAACATCGTTTTGCCGTTCTCACACCGAGCGATCCCGGACTGCGCGATTTGGAGCGAATCAATGTGAACGCGCGTTCGAATTTAGGATATCCTGGTTTCAATGACGCGTACCTTGCACGGAACTTAGCGAACGACTGGAATCTGTATCTGTTGGATGACAAGGGAGACAAACCGTACCGAACGGTGTATCGCGTGCTCGACGAGACTGTACGAGTTCGATTGTTGGCCGACGCCTTTCACTTGTCGTTCGACACTTAGTTGGCGTTGTATCGCGCGCCCGCGAAGACGATCGAAAATCGAGGGGTATCGACTTGCGACGACGAAGTTGCTGATGTGATTCAGCAGTGGACGTCCGCATCGTCGATGCACGGTAACAAATCGATCAACGAGGAGTACTATGCGACGTAGTGCCACAGTCGCGAAGGTGCGATGGCTAACGGTGCGGATACGAAGCGAGAATTCGTTCTGGATCTGGACGTCGAGGTTTCGAGAGAAGTGGCCCTGGGACTGTACGCGTTGACGTCTCCAACTGGACGATCTATCCGGTTGAACGCTTTGGCCGAGTGGTAAGTGCGAGTCGACGAAGTGTCCGATCGGTCGCTGCGCGCACTGGTCGTCGACGAGATCGACGGCCGTCGTCGCGACCGTCGATCCTTTCTCGGGTCACCGGTTCGATCCGGTCAATGGCGCATCGAAACTCTGCAATCGAAATTGTAACGAGGAGTTTTTACCCCCGTTACTATCGTGTGACGGCGCCCACCGATCGTCACACGATCGCGAGAAATCATCGCTAAGCGCCCGGCAACACCTATGCCGCGGCAACCCGCCAGACCGCCGGAAAAAGCCGAATTCTGCAAAGCGGTCGGGGAAGATCGATCCTCCCCAGAAAGGGTAATTCGCGAAAATCGCATGCGCGACTTTCCGGGAAATCGGGGGGAACTAATCCCCCGATTATCGGCCACTGATCGTCGAGAGGAATTTAGAGTATAAAACCCGCTCTCGACGACAGATCGAGGCAGACCGTAAGAGACAGTGAGTCCACTAGATCAGTTACCAAGGAGAGCTCCAGCGAGAATCGTGAAGAGAAGTCGACGAGAAGGCAAGGTATCCGCCGGTGAGTAAAGCTTCCACACCGTACCGAACCACCGGGAAATTTTACAAGACCCGGCAGCCGAGCCTCGTCGGCCGACCAGGCATCGCGACTTTACCGTACTTGTCCGTCTGTGTCGGCAGCAGTTAGCCACCGGCACAGAATATTTCTAAGTATCTGTTCGCGAATTTATCGTATTCGTCCGTCTGTATCGGCAGCAGTTAGCCACCGGCACAGAATATTTATAAGTATTTTTGCGCGGAACATAAGTGCTCGTCCGTCTATGTCGGCAGCAGTTAGCCACCGACACAGAATATTTCTAAGTATCTGTTTCCGACTAAACGGCAGTGCGTCGCCGTTCCGCGATTCATAAGTGCTCGTCCGTCTGCGTCGGTAGCAATTAGCCACCGACGTAGATTAATTTCTAAATTCCTGTGCGCGAGGATAAGTGTTCGTCCGTCTGCATCGGCAGCCGTTGGCCACCGACGTAGAATATTTCCGAAGCATCGGTTCGCGGAATTATCAGTGCTTGTCCGACTTTGTGACCGTGGTACGCTGCCCGGAATAAACCACCTCCGGCTTATCCAAAGAACAGCTGGCGTAAGTCGCCCTCAATAGGACTCGTTGCCGAGGACGTCGGACCGCCAAGAGGCCGCGGAACATCCCCTCTGATCCCGCGGATAGAGGACCACCCTTGCAGTTACGCAGGAATCACGGGCACCAAGGAACGGACATCGCCGACGCCACACCGGGACAGCGAGCCGCCCACATACACTTATATATATATATATATTATATAGCATCGAACGTCTTTTAAATAAACGGGGCGCCTTGCGGGACGCACCCAACTTGTTAATACAGAAACGCTGAACACACATTTCTTCCGAGAAGCTACCTTGGATTAGCCCTTCACCCGAGTAACGCACTGACGCGGCGGCGAGAGAGGCGTCGCGGAAGCGGTGAGCTGGACGCGACGGTGGGGCGACCGATCGCACTGAACCCCGCGGGCATTACCGTTACAAAATTCTTCAAGTTCTTCGATCAGCGACGACTGTCGAATCACGTGTACTCGCTGCGCAGGATTGCGCTCAACGAGTTGGCCGCGTATTTCGGATTCGGCAATCACACGCACGGCGAGGTGCTCGGTCGCGATCACACGTTCATTCGTTCGCTTCGGTCGAAGCAGTGGACGATGACGTAAATTTTCCGTCGTACGTAAGATTGAGCGCGAGTTTCCGTATTCTGTTGGATGCTACGTTCGCTCTAGTGAACATGTGGCGACTCGTGCCACATCTCGCGTCGCGAACGCTGGCTACGCTCGAGCGATCGCCCGATGTGCGATATCGCTCGATGGAACATTTGATGCGCGAATTGGCGCAATGGCGATCGTTGCTCGATACATTTCCTAGGAACGGTTCGGCGTAACGCCGACGCGGAATTCATTCGAGCGCGACGGTGGACACTCTAGACTAAAGCGACTGCTGCGGCGTTCGTGGCGACGCTACTCGCCTCGTCACTGCTAACCGAACCGACCGGACATTCGCGTAGCGCGCTCGATCGCTATTCGGTGTCGTCGATTACGCATAAACTACCGATCTGCGGCAAGACGCGTACCATCGTCTTCATCGCCGAACTCATTAGAATCTGCGACACAAAGAAGAGATGCAGCGCCAGAACGAACACCAGCGTCCGTCTCAGCCACGGATTATCCATCGCGATACTTATCGTCGCTCATATCTTACGATGCGTTTGAGCGCGACGAATGCGCGTACATTTAATCGCGCGAGCAAAATCGAACGGAGTTCTTGCCGATTCGAGCTTTGAATCGGCGTTTCTACGAACGGACGAAGACAACGCGACCGAAAAAAAACGCTAATCGTTAACGCAGTGACATTACGCACCGAGATAAAATCGTCGAGTCGAGTCGAGGCTTCATGACCGCGATTGCCGGTTTGACCACCTCAGTGTTCGTTGTCGTCACGTTGCTGTCGTCGACACTGGCGAACGATCTCGTTCGCGTGTTGCCGCAAAATCAGCGAGAGTCATCGGTCGAACGCCGAGACGTTCGAACGTTGAGTCGCGATCGGCGATGGATCTCGACGATGCAAACTTCGTCGACTCGAAACGGTGTTCGGTGGATGCGAACGACTGTCGTCGCCATCTCAGACCGCACGGCATACCAGAGTCTCTCTGGCGGTACTTGCAACGTTACGGAATAACGAATCGACCGGCCGTCGAGAGACTGTTGCTCAATTGCGCGCATCGCTACATCGTTCTCACGCCGACCGATTCGCATGCGCGGCGCTTGTTGAATCGTACGGCGAATTCGCGTCGGACCATCGATGACAGCGGAAGCGTGTTCGGATGGAGGAATCTGGCCGAAAATTGGCGTTTGTATCTTGTGTACGATCGGACCGGGTTGGATTTCAACGATGTTGGTGCCAGAAAATACCCAGTGTATCCGGTGACGGACGAGACGAAGCGCGTGCAATTGTTGAGCGATGCTTTTCACTTGGCTTTCGATCGGTGGTTAGCACGAGGTCCCGGATCGGACGAACGAACGTCCGATCCGGGACCCGGATGCATAAGTTTTTTCCGGTTTTTTGTACCAAAAAACCGGAAAAAACTTATGCATACACCTGGTAAGTACGAGTGATTCACTTTACGCAAGACCTCGGTCACTTCGATCATATTCTGTCGCAGAGTATGTCGAGCGTGTACAAGAATCGCACCGTCGCACGACAGACAGATCTCCATTCGACTGTGCGGCAATGTGATCAGTAGTAGGATCGCTGGGTAGCCAGTTTGCCGTTTGAAGTCGAAGATCCCGTACTGATTGTCGGGATCCAAACGTACGTACGGAACCGGAATCTCGCCACTTAGATCCACGCATCTCGTTGACGTTGCGACATTGTTCGCGATCGCGCGCGAACGACCACGAGGATTGGAAAATCCCATTACCGTCAGACTACCGGGTAGATTTTCCTTCGCCAAGTGATCGTGCAACCACCGCGCGAATACGTGATACGAGCCACGCGTCCAGTGCGTACACTATGTACGTATCGAACCGTGAACTAACACTCGATACCGCTCTCTCGTTCGGAACGTTTTTCGTCGTTTTATCGTTCAGAATCGGACGACGAAGGAAATGGGATTAAATGAAGCGATGCTACTAACGATAAACTGACAAATTAACGTTTCGAACGACGATACGCGGCCGCGTATCGCGACGACGTTCAACGCGACGACGACAATTGCGAATTGATGATCTGGGATAACGTTGGAAATGTGTGTATATCATACGTGTAAAAAAGCAGTTTTAGCAAAAGCAAGAGCAGATAAATAGTCTAAAATTATATGTATAAAATGACAAATATTCGCTGAGTACTGTGTCCAGTTGATTCGTTCGAACGAGTGCTCATGCGCCAAATATATACATTAGCGAACGTTTACCGTCGGAACGAGCCGCGAACGAGCGCCCCCCCCCCAGTACGGTCTCGCCGTCGGACGACCCTTCCGATCACGATCCGCCAGCGCGCGACCTGGACCTTTTGCTAGCGTTATCACTTGCCGACCGGCCGACCCGATGTTCGGCGAGCACGCGTGTGTTGCCGATGGTGTCGGAAAACGACTTCGTCACCACGAGACGACGCCTCGTCGAGACTTGAAGTCCAACGGGGGACATGCGAGCTCTTGACTGGAGGACTTACTGTCCGTGATAGAACCCGGCGTTATAGCCGAACGATCGCGCTCATCGCGTTTGAAGCGCTCGCCGCTCGAGTCGTGGAACCAAATCGGTGTCCAGAAACCCCTTAGTGCGATCCAAGAGCCGTTCGTCCGCGTTCGCTCGCCCGAGAGCTGAGCTACGACCGTGTTCTCACGAGAGAACGCGAACGCTGAAGTACGAGAGAGAGAGAGAGAGAGAGAGAGAGAGAGAGAGAGAGAGAGAGAGAGAGAGAGAGAGAGAGGGAGAGAGGGAGAGAGGGAGAGAGGGAGAGAGGGAGAGAAGGAGAGAGGGAGAGAGGGAGAGAGGGAGAGAGAGAGAGGGAGAGAGAGAGAGAGGGCGAGAGGGAGAGAGAGGGAGAGGGAGAGAGAGAGGAGCTCCCGACGTGGCGACCGAGCCACGAACGCGCGCCCCTCCCCCCCGGTACGGTCTAGCCGTCGGACGACCCTCGCGATCACGATGATTCTTACCTAGTCTATGGCGCAGGACTACACTCGTTTGAAAGGAGCACCGAGAGCACAGTGTTGATCGGAGGTTTCAGCGAGCCTTATTATATACCCTTATTAAAACATGGTAGAAGGGGGAATTGAGGTCAATAAGATTAACAACGCTCGACTTAACACTCAGACATTGTGCTACGCATCAATGCGCGTGACACGCGAGAGCGACTCGTTATCTCCGCTCGGTTGAACATTTAAGCGACGCGAGAGTGAATCGTTATTTCCGCTCAAGCGAGCGGTGAGTTGTCGAATGTTGTTATTTTTTTGGCCTCGAACGGATTCGTTCACGCTCGAATTGCTACGTGCGACCAAGATAACGCTCAACGCGCCTGACGTGGCGACCGGACTTTTGAGTTTTTTCGCGACTGTGTCGCGTGGTGAGAACATAGCGTCCGATGACTATCCGTCCACGAGCTCTCGTCTCAGCGATATGATCTCTGCCGCTCATGAGGCGCGTATTCGCTTGTACGAAGCAACGAAAGATGCTCATCGCGTTATAACGATCCTGAGACTGTACGGCTTCGTCGACATTAACGCGATAGCATCAACTGAGCTCTTGACACAGTCAAGGTTCGACGCGACGAAGAATCATCGTTTTCGCAACGTTGATATTGTTCGGTCGTACAACGAATCGCACGAATCGATTATCGACGATAACATCGGCGTGTCGAAACGGACGGAGCGAGCGATCGAAACGATGATGAGCAATTTGCGACGATTGATTCGCGAAAAACTGACAAATATTTCGATCTTCGACAAACCGCGAACTCGTTGACCAGCGAAATCGTCAATTTGAACGTCGCGTACAACAAGGAGCTCGATCGAGCGCGAGCACAATACGGCGAATGGTTCGAGCGTGAAGGTATCGTTCTTTCGAAACAGTGTCTCGATTTGATGCACGAAACGAGCAAATTGTCAGAATCGGCGAACGAATTGGCATCTCTGTTGAACAGTACAGACGACTCGTTGCGACTCGTCGTTCAATGTAAAACCGTCGAATTGGAGCGAGCTGTGACCGCGGATGAAACGCTCAGATCAGCGGTTTTCGAAAGGGAGCGCGCCGAATTGGTAACGCAGAATCGATCGCTCGAGAGCGAACATTTGACGAAAGCGAAGGAACTGGGAAATATCGCACGGAGCATAGACGAAATCGCGACGAAAGTGCGAGAGTTAATTTCTCGAGTCACAGTCAAACTCATCGCGTCACTGAGGCGACGTCGTCGGTCGCTCGAAACGCTGCAGCGCGAGGTGACCGAAGCGATCGAATCGAAAACTGTGCATCGCACAGTTCTGCTCCAATATCGACAAAACTCGTCCGGTCGATATCGCTTGATCGAAAGCATGAAAAACGTATCGTATCCCATGGTGATCGATTGTGAAACTCTGCTGAAAACGCGTCGACAATTGTGCAACGGTCATTGTCGACATTGGATCATACGAGCCATGCACGTTCGTTACTGGTCCAACAATCGTACTAATCGTTTCGATGTTGCGCATATCACATTGAACGGCCTGATCGCGTGTCTGTATTTTTACGGCACAACGATACGATTCCTCGACGTCGTGGATTCGTGGTATCGAACGATGCGCTATTCCGACAAGATCTCTCGTGCTGTGAACGAATTGTACGAGACGCAACGACGGTTGTTCGTCTCGCGAAACGAAAGAAACAGCGACGACGATGGCGCGATCGCGTTGGATATGATTCAACTCGATTTGAGACTCGTTCCGATCTCGGTGTTTAACGCCGTCATGTCCTTCTTCAGAGCGCGACAATCGCGCGAACCCGATGTGAATCCTGCGAATGGAGATAAGGGTGAATAAAGAAACACTGGAATCAAACTGCGAATATTTCTCTCTTTTTATTCATAGAATGCTCAGAGCGCAACGCGCGCCTTAGTACCCGTGGGTACCATGAATTTCGACTCGGCTCGATCTATGTACGTCGTCGAGTCGTCGAAAACCAGCGACTTTAGTCGTTTCGTCGAAGTCGCGGCAACGACCGATCGCGACGGTATCGACGCGTCGCAATCGCACAACGTTCTCTCGCTATCGTAGTACAGCAAACAGCAAGCTACGACGGAGACGATCAACGCGATCAGAGCAGACAATGCCACTACCAGCCACACGAAAGGTGCCGCTGAGGCACCTAACGCCGCGGTAGCAGCAGCCCCTACGATATCATCCAGAGTGGTGATCACGGACATGTTTAGCTCAGATTCACGTAGCGTCGCTTTACCAACTCGTTGTCGGCGTTTACAAAGTAACGAGATTCGTAATAATAGTCGATGCCGTTTCTTACCGTCGACGTATCGTATCGTTTCGACAAGAACATGGACGACAATATATGTTCGCATCGACGATACAAAACGTCGTAGTCGCACAGGGACAAAGTCGAACGAACGTCACGCTTTATCTCCCATTGCAAACGAGACAGATCGATGACCGCAGGGATCGGAAGCAAATGGATCGACGAGGCGAACATCGACTCGACGTCGGCACGATCGCGACTCGTGAACGCGTAACCGTCTCGCCAGAACAAACGAACGTGCCCAGCGATTCGCTGACACACGACGCGATCGAGCATCGCGTATCGATCATCGTACCCCGTCATTCGCAACCATTTGGCCGATTTGTGTATTTCGCTTTCGTTAACCAACACGCGGAATTCGCAACGTCGAATCTGTCATGGTGCACGTTCAAACTTTCACACTCGACCCTTCTCACCGCGAGTTCGCACGATAGAATCAGCGCGAAAGGACGCAAACAATCGTCGGATTGCGAATTGCACGATACACTTATCGGCGATAGCGTCTGATTGCGCGTAGTATTCGACAGTACCAACAGCACGATCAAACGATTGTTGCGATCGAAGCGTAGTAAGCACTGTCGTTCCTCTTCCTTCGCATCGTCGGTCGTCATCGTGATCGATTCGATGCTCCTCACCGCGATGACACTCTGCGACGAACGAACATTCCGCGGATCGGTGTCTTCGTGTCCGATCGTTGACGCGGTCATGACGAACCAGTCGAACACTATTTCGTACGACGATTCGTCATCCGTGAAGCAACCTTGACGTTGTTCGTAGGAACGCACCAATCTCCGAATCGCCGATTCTGACGCATCCGTCAAGCGCACGGCGTTTTCGTCGCGATTCGTTTCGCATCGTGCCAGTGTGATCGACGTGACCTCGGCCAACCACTTGCCGGAGGGACCGCTGATGAACAGCACATCGGTCTTGGCGCTGTCGATCATCTCGGCCAAAACGTTAATCGATCTGCAGCGATAGCGAGCGCACAGAGGCTCAAACATGGCGACCCATCGCGCCGTTGTCATCACGGTCGATCTCAAGGGACGATCCATCTCGTCGGCGAACGATCTGAACGGATTCGGGGTCCGACGTCGATTCTTTATAAGACGACGCGACGACATGCGCAAATCTTCGAGTCTCTTCGGCGCCGCGCTCGCGCGTCTCGTCACATTTGTGTGACCATCTCTCTCTCTCTCTTTGTGTTATCATCGAGCAAGCTCGAACGATACGGCCGCAAAAGACCCGTCGCGCTACGAAGAAATCACGCGAAGTTTCGTTCGCTGAAGCGATCTTTTCGCATGGCGTAATTTGGCACTTTCAATCGATGCGATTCGATTCGAATGCGACTGAACGCGGTCAACGGTATGTGCGTCCTCGAGTCGAACAACGGATACAGCCACATATCGCCGTGCAGATCAGTGTCTGGCAAGTGAAGCCATTGATGTTGAAGAGGACCGTCGATTCGCGCGATGGAAGACGCGTCGTCGGTACGTTTCAATCGATCGGCAGACGAACGATTCTCTTATGGGGCCTTTCGCCGATATCTTACATGCGCGATAACGCGACAACCGCTCGGAACCGACAACAGTATCGTGTTGATATCGTCGAACGCATACTCGGGTCTATCGACGTCGTCCCGCTGTTGGATCAAGGTCTCTATCATCGCGTCGTGCTCGTCACCGTACGCTCCTTCGTATCTGGCCGTGAAATTGTCCATCGATTGGCCGTTTTGGACGCCGCGAAATTTGTTCAATACGCGAAATCCTTGAACGGTCGCAACGCCACCGTCGCTCGATTCATTCACCGGTGCACGATACACTGACACCATTACCGTTCTCGATTCGCCGCGCGTGTTGTCGACCCACACGTATCGAGTCCCGTCCAAAAGCACCACGGATGTGACTTTGGCTTCGTACCAAAAGTGATCCACGTAAAACTCAGCGCCTGTCCTCTCGACCCCGCCCACCGAGGAAACGGTTTCGAGTTCGACAACGGCGTCGAAATCGAGGTTTCGATGTCGCGATTTCGCTGGTACGTAACATACCAACCCTCGTTCCGAATGATCGTCCAAACGAGACATTAAATCGTATGCGATGCCATTTGCTGATATGGCGCGAGTGTGATGTTTAGTAGGATATCTCATGAACCACGGCGGCGTAGCTGATGGATTCCACGACTCGTCGGTATCAACGGTGAATTGTAGAACATATCGGCCGAAACGCTCGATCGTCGTCAGCGATCCGGCCGATTCGCCGTGCGCGAAACTTTTGTTCCTCGTGGGTCGTTCGATTACTCGAGGATACGTCTCGAACGAATGAAACAGACACTCGGGCGGCATTTTGCAAAATTCTCGTCGTTCGGCCATTCGCACTCGAGTATATTCGCTCAAGTATCGAGACGCCGCGTTCTCGACGGCAATGCTCGCTCTCCGTTGCACCGTCGCGCACAGATGCTCTATGTATCGCCATTTGTGAGCGATCAACGCCGGGTCGAAAGCGGAGCACACCGCGCGCAATTCTCCGTAACGCGAATCGTTTTGCGCTCGATCGTCCATGACTCGAACGTACAGCAAAATAATACCGGCCAAATAAACCAGACCTTCCTTATCCGTGGCGTCGATGAACGCGGTAGCGCCAGATCGCACGACAATCGTATATGATCGACGGGTTTCTTCAGTGTTTTGTATCGATGCGACTGGTTACTCTCCGTTTCGAATTCTTTGTACAATCGCCACATACGCGACAATACGGCGACTTCTCGATCTCGACGACGCGCCGATCGCACAGCGAGAGTCGAATTCGAGAACGCGCGATTGCCGTGTTGATCGTCATTGGTCAATAGCATCTCGATCGATCCGTAACCTCCGGCTGTTGTTCCGTAGCGATAGTTGTTCGAACCGTTGATCAGAACCGAAGCGTTGAATTCCTCGGACACCGACACCTTGTCGTCCACGACCGCGTTTTCCGTCTCCGTGGATCGCTCGCGACGTCGAGAACCGGGCACTAGGTCTCGAAGTTCCTGCCATATCGCGACCAACGTGGGACCTATCTCGTTCGCGTTCACAGTCAAAACGGATCGGTCTCCGTCGATTAGACCGTAGTCTGTGCGTGGATCAAATCGCGCAAATCTTACGCAATGGGCCAGCGAAGCCGTGTTCGCGAACATGACGTTGTTTCTCACGGTAATCGTTGCCCGTATCGCGGACGGAGTCTTCGGCGAAACTTCGGGCGAATTTTTCGTCTCGGGTGACTCGTTCGGCGACCGATCCCACGACAGCGCCGATGGAACATCCGGTGTCGGTGTCAACGGGGTCTTCGCGCGCGGTGTCAACGGCGCCTGAACGGTCGCCAAATATAGTGCGTACGCGCAACCGATCAGACATATCGTCAACACGAGCAATATCATCGTTGCGCACGTTTTGTCTTATGAGAAACGACCTCGAATGGTCCGGCCGTTCGATCGTGCTTTATCGGCAAGTTGAGAATATTGGCACCGTACGACCGCAATTCCCGCTCGATCGATTCTGCGTCGCATCGAGACACGGCGGTCGCGAGTTCTCGTATCTTGGCCGGTGCGAAGAAACATCCATCGTTCGAAAAATCGCTCGATGACACGCTCATCGTCCGACCCGAGATCAACAACGGAACGATTCGCTCGTAAGCGTCCACCTGCTGCGTCGAGATGATCGCTTCGGCGCGCAAAAGCGTGAAATCCTCCGTCGGGTGGACGACAGGTCTAGGTGTCGCGGAGAAAGAACGAAACAGCAAGTATCGCTCGTCGTTTGTGATCACTGAATGCCACAGTTTCAGCACCGAGAAGTCTCGAAAATACGTAATTGTGGACCGTATCGTGCGATCGGTCGCGTTGCTCAGCGGCTCGTCGCGTGCGTTGTCGTACCACGCGAACGTTCTCAACAAGAACGAGCCGCCTGCGCGCAATACCGAACGAGCCACGATCCATTGGACGATCGTCAGGTTCGAGGAGGAATCCTTCGCTCCGTCGCCCATGACCAAATTGACCCTGCGACGCAATTGACGCAAGTGTTTCACGGCGATCGAAACAGCAACATCGTCACCGGTGGAACCGTCGTCGATGAATACGCGCTTCCCGGCGCTGGAACGCGACAGCTCGCGCTGCAATCGCGTCGCTACTCGTTCAATGTCGCAGTGAAACTCGAGCGTATCCTTGGCGGATGATTGCAATCGACGTCGCGACATATCGACGCCTCCTTGTCTCTTGGACAGATTCACGCCGACACCACTGGCCGACCAACGTTTTCGCAGAAAAACGTAGTCCAGAAAGCCTCCGGGTGCGCAGCACAGATCCACAAATTTTACTTCCGCGTCGCGAGGCACGATCGGTACGAGCGCGTCCATTTCGGCCAATTTCACGCAAGACCGATTCGGTACGTCAGCTACGGTTTCCAAACGCGCGAATCCGTTCTCAATGTGANGTTCCCCATCGAACAGTGACTTCTGACCGATCGCTCGCTTCGCGACACGTCGCGTAAAAACGTACACTGCATATCAATGTAAAAGAGATGAGGGAAGGGAACATTGACGATGCTCGTGAAAAATGCAATAAAGGGGTATACGAAACAAAATCTGTTTATTTCAATTCTGTGATTCTTTCTCCTCTAAGTCGCTTCGTAAGAACGATCGGTGGAAGGTGCAACGTGTACAAAAAAAATGAAGAGTATTTACGGGACGTAGCCGTTCATGGGATTCGCCGTGAACCACGGGCAATAGATCGCTCGGATGTGTGTTCGTCAAGGCTCTGTCCATATCTCGCAAATGACTGAGTAGATCAGATCTGATTGGTACAATCGACCGACGGTGTTAAGTCTTCGCGCTGTTCGAACGAATCGACACTTCCGTCGGTAAACCACGATCGTTCGATACCGAATTATGGTATGATCGTTGTCTCTCCAACGTTCATCTTCGTCGTAGTAATTCAACCAGTGCGGTGGGTAAAAAGACAACGACGGGAGCGATGACGACGATCGAACGGTGACGGCTCGAGATTCGCTTCCATCGTCGTCACGACGTCGTTCGTATCCGACAATCGCGATGCGGATCATAAAATTCGTCACCGAAGTCATCGCCGGTCCCGGTGCGAGTGACGATTCTTTCGCAACGATCATTGTCGCGGTGTCTCTTATTCCATTTGAGAATTGTTAAGCGCAAAACGGATCATGATATCAGACGTTCGTACCTCGCGCATTATCGACGATGTACGAGGAAGCGATTTTTCCTTCTCGCAAAAAATGCAATTCGCTCGTTCGGTATTGTACGCCGACGCTACACTCGACGACAGCGGACGATGTTCGATCGCGAGAACTGTAAGCGCCGAAACGGTTAACGATCAATTCGTTCGCGCCAAACGAATGACGTTCGATCTAACAGGATCCGTGGAATCGAGACCGGACAAACGACCGCGGAGTGAATCGCATAGACATTATGAGCTACGGAATCGACAGCACGTGGAATCTGTTGCGACACGTGTACATGTCGTCCCGAGAAGCGTTCGACGAACCGGCGTTACCGGTCGAGATTCACGCCGGTATGTCAAACTACGAGAGCGACACTGATTCGTCGGAACGATCGGTGTCGCAGCAACTCATATACTCGACGGAACACTATTATGGCAAAGGGCGCTCGGAGGGATATGTGCTATTGTGCGAATCGTGCGCTACTGCAGAATTGAACGTCGCACAGATGAAGAACGATTCGTTTTTTCTGCCGTTTAATAACTGTGACACCATTGTACCATTCGTGTTTCAAACGCCTTTGATATGGCTTGGGTCACTTGCCACGATCGCAGGTTTCGCGCTGAGTACGCAAACGTTCAATTTGTTCGTTTTTGCCTTGTTCGTACCAATAATAGCTTTCGTTTTTACCGCGGTGTACAACTGTACGGTTTTTGATACGCAGGACCGTCAACGATGCGGACTGCGAAGATGCGAACACGTTAATGTCATGCTTCGAGCGATCGCATCCTCGCTCTGGGATTAACAGCGAGAGTACTTTCACAATGACGATCGCTAGATCCGCATTTGTGAATTCACTGATGGATCACGAATGCCGAATGTAAAATGAATACATAGTTGTACTGTACTGAACGGAGGCTGCGACGCCGTCTACGTTCATTTCGTAATTGGATCGAGCAACTTAAAAAAAAATAATACGTGTTGCGTTCGATTCGAACATACACGTACTCAAGCTTTATGCGGTATCGACAATATCGCACGAGTTCGTGCAAAATATTACGATACTACAGAAAGCTTTGAAACAAAAAGTGATGTTGCTATTGGGCCCTACCTACCCGAGACGCGAGCTAAACGGACAGTGAACACTGTTTTTGTTGGTGTTCAAAGTCCAAAGTTAACTAGAGAGAGAGAGAAGAGAGAGAGGGAGAGACAGAGAGAGAGAGAAGATAATGTGTGTGCGTTTGTTCAAAAATGTATTGTCGAAAAGAAGGAAATGGGATACTGATGAACGATTATGATCGACAAAAAACGTTTCGAACGAGACGATACACGATCGCGCATCGCGACGACGTTTCACGCGACGGCGACGACTGACGATATGAAATTGGTTCGTTGCGGAACAGGTGGATGTGGAACTGTCACTGTGCGTTTGTGTGTGTGTGTGTGTGTGAAGAAACAGAAAGTCCTGAAAATTGTCAAATTAATCAACAAGTTGACAAATCATGTCATTCACCGGTGATCACCTTTTTTGCCTACCTACGACAATTGTTATACTTTTGCCTGCCTGCGACAACGAGCAAACCTTAATTTTATCGAACCGTTGTATCTCGATGCATCGGCTCAACCTAAATGTACAATAGACATAAAGATATAGAAAAGAAAGCGATAGATCGATGAAGTAGCGTGTAAAGTGCGTTTGTTTAAAAATGTATTGTCGAAAAGAAGGAAATGGGATACTGATGAACGATTATGATCGACAAAAAACGTTTCGAACGATACACGATCGCGCATCGCGACGACGTTTCACGCGACGGCGACGACTGACGATATGAAATTGGTTCGTTGCGGAACAGGTGGATGTGGAAACTGTCACTGTGCGTTTGTGTGTGTGTGTGTGTGTGAAGAAACAGAAAGTCCTGAAAAATTGTCAAATTAATAAACAAGCTGACAAATCATGTCATTCACCGGTGATCACCTTTTTTGCCTACCTACGACAATTGTTATACTTTTGCCTGCCTGCGACAACGAGTAACCCTTAATTTTTATCGAAACGTCATAAGAATTATATGAAGCGGTTTAAGCCAAAAAAGAAATGCGTGCGGAAATGTTGAATATTGGACAGATACAAAAAAAGGAAATGGGATGAAATGAAACGATGCTACTAACGATAAACTGACAAATTAACGTTTCGAACGACGATACGCGACCGCGTATCGCGACGACGTTCAACGCGACGACGACGATTGCGAATTGATGATCTGGGATAAGGTTGGAAATGTGTGTATATCATACGTGCAAAAAAGCAGTTTTAGCAAAAGCAAGAGCAGATAAATAGTCTAAAATTATATCTATAAAATATCAAATATTCGCTGAGTACCTGTGTCCAGTTGATCCGTTCGAACGAGTGCTCATGCGCCAAATACTGGATATATACATTAGCGAACGTTTACCGTCGAAACGAGCCGCGAACGCGCGCCCCTTCTCCCCAGTACGGTCTCGCCGTCGGACGATCCTCGCGATCACGATCCGCCAGCGCGGGACCTGGACCTTTTCCCAGCGTTATCACCGGCCGACCGGCCGACCCGATGTTCGGCGAGCACGCGTGTGTTGCCGATCGTGTCGGAAAAACGACTTCGTCACCACGAGACGACGCCTCGTCGAGACTTGAAGTCCAACTGGGGGCATGCGAGCTCTCGACTGGAGGACTTACTGTCGTCCGTGATAGAACCCGGCGTTATAGCCGAACGATCGCGCTCATCGCGTTTGAAGCGCTCGCCGCTCGAGCCGTGGAACCAAATCGGTGTCCGGAAACCCCTTCGTGCGATCCAAGAGCCGTTCGTCCGCGTTCGCTCGCCCGAGAGCTGAGCTACGACCGTGTTCTCACGAGAGAACGCGAACGCTGACGTACGAGAGAGAGAGAGAGAGCGAGGAGCTCCCGACGCGGCGACCGAGCAGCGAACGCGCGCCCCTCCCTCCCGGTACGGTCTCGCCGTCGGACGAACCTCGCGATCACGATGATTCTTACCTAGTATATGGCGCAGGACTACACTCGTTCGAAAGGAGCACCGAGAGCACAGTGTTGATCGGAGGTTTTAGCGAGCCTTATATGTCCTTATTAAAACGTGGTAGAAGGGGAATTGAGGTCAATGAGATTAACAACGCTCGATTTAACATCAGACATTGTGCTACGCATCAATGCGCGTGACACGCGAGAGCGACTCGTTATCTCCGCTCGGTTGAACATTTAAGCGACGCGAGAGCGAATCGTTATTTCCGCTCAAGCGCGCGGTGAGTTGTCGAATGTTGTAATTTTTTTGGCCTCGAATGGATTCGTTCACGCTCGAATTGCTACGTGCGACCGAGATAACGCTCAACGCGCCTGACGTGGCGACCGGACTTTTGAATTTTTTCGCGACTGTGTCGCGTGGTGAGAACATCGCGTCCGATGACTATCCGTCCACGAGCTCTCGTCTCAGCGATATGATCTCTGCCGCTCATGAGGCGCGTGTTCGCTTGTACGAAGCAACGAAAGATGCTCATCGCGTTATAACGATCCTGAGACTGTACGGCTTCGTCGACATTAACGCGATAGCATCAACTGAGCTCTTGACACAGTCAAGGTTCGACGCGACGAAGAATCATCGTTTTCGCAACGTTGATATTGTTCGGTCGTACAACGAATCGCACGAATCGATTATCGACGATAACATCGGCGTGTCGAAACGGACGGAGCGAGCGATCGAAACGATGATGCGCAATTTGCGACGATTGATTCGCGAAAAAACTGACAAATATTTCGATCTTCGACAAACCGCGAACTCGTTGACCAGCGAAATCGTCAATTTGAACGTCGCGTACAACAAGGAGCTCGATCGAGCGCGAGCGCAATACGGCGAATGGTTCGAGCGTGAAGGTATCGTTCTTTCGAAACAGCGTCTCGATTTGATGCACGAAACGAGCAAATTGTCAGAATCGGCGAACGAATTGGCATCTCTGTTGAACAGTACAGACGACTCGGTGCGACTCGTCGTTCAATGTAAAACCGTCGAATTGGAGCGAGCTGTGACCGCGGATGAAACGCTCAGATCAGCGGTTTTCGAAAGGGAGCGCGCCGAATTATTAACGCAGAATCGATTGCTCGAGAGCGAACATTTGACGAAAGCGAAGGAACTGGGAAATATCGCACGGAGCATAGACGAAATCGCGACGAAAGTGCGAGAGTTGATTTCTCGAGTCACCGTCAAACTCATCGCGTCGCTGAGGCGACGTCGTCGGTCGCTAGAAACGCTGCAGCGCGAGGTGACCGAAGCGATCGAATCGAAAACTGTGCATCGCGCGGTTCTGCTCCAATACCGACAAAACTCGTCCGATCGATATCGCTTGATCGAAAGCATGAAAAACGTATCGTATCCCATGGTGATCGATTGTGAAACTCTGCTGAAAACGCGTCGACAGTTGTGCAACGGTCATTGTCGACATTGGATCATGCGAGCCATGCACGTTCGTTACTGGCCCAACAATCGCACTAATCGTTTCGATGTTGCGCATATCACATTGAACGGCCTGATCGCGTGTCTGTACTTTTACGGCACGACGATACGATTCCTCGACGTCGTGGATTCGTGGTATCGAACGATGCGCCATTCCGACAACATCTCTCGTGCTGTGAACGAACTGTACGAGACGCAACGACGGTTGTTCGTCTCGCGAAACGAAAGAAACAGCGACGACGATGGCGCGATCGCGTTGGATATGATTCGACTCGATTTGAGACTCGTTCCGATCTCGGTGTTTAACGCCGTCATGTCCTTCTTCAGAGCGCGACAATCGCGCGAACGCGACGCGAATCCTGCGAATGGAGATAAGGGTGAATAAAGAAACGCTGGAATCAAACTGCGAATATTTCTCTTTTTTATTCATAGAATGCTCAGAGCGCAACGCGCGCATTAGTACCCGTGGGTACCATGAATTTCGACTCGGCTCGATCTATGTACGTCGTCGAGTCGTCGAAAACCAGCGACTTTGGTCGTTTCGTCGAAGTCGCGGCAACGACCGATCGCGACGGTATCGACGCGTCGCAATCGCACAACGTTCTCTCGCTATCGTAGTACAGCAAACAGCAAGCTACGAAGGAGACGATCAGCGCGATCAGAGCAGACAACGCCATGACCAGCCACACGAAAGGTGCCGCTGAGGCACCTAACGCCGCGGTAGCAGCAGCTCCTACGATATCATCCAGAGTGGTGATCACGGACATGTTTAGCTCAGATTCACGTAGCGTCGCTTCACCAACTCGTTGTCGGCGTTTACGAAGTAACGCGACTCGTAATAATAGTCGATGCCGTTTCTTACCGTCGACGTATCGTATCGTTTCGACAAGAACATGGACGACAATATGTGTTCGCATCGACGATACAAAACGTCGTAGTCGCACAGGGACAAAGTCGAACGAACGTCACGCTTTATCTCCCATTGCAAACGAGACAGATCGATGACAGCAGGGATCGGAAGCAAATGGATCGACGAGGCGAACATCGACTCGACGTCGGCACGATCGCGACTCGTGAACGCGTAACCGTCTCGCCAGAACAAACGAACGTGCCGGCGATTCGCTGACACACGACGCGATCGAGCATCGCGTATCGATCGTCGTACCCCGTCATTCGCAACCATTTGGCCGATTTGTGCATTTCGCGCGCTTTCGTCAACCAACACGCGGAATTCGCAACGTCGAATCTGTCATGGTGCACGTTCAAACTTTCACACTCGACCTTTCTCACCGCGAGTTCACACGATAGAATCAGCGCGAAAGGACGCAAACAATCGTCGGATTGCGAATTGCACGATACACTTATCGGCGATAGCGTCTGATTGCGCGTAGTATTCGACAGTACCAACAGCACGATCAAACGATTGTTGCGATCGAAGCGCAGTAAGCACTGTCGTTCCTCTTCCTCCGCATCGTCGGTCGTCATCGTGATCGATTCGATGCTCCTCACCGCGATGACACTCTGCGACGATCGAACGTTCCGCGGATCGGTGTCTTCGTGTCCGATCGTCGACGCGGTCACGACGAACCAGTCGAACACTATTTCGTACGACGATTCGTCATCCGTGAAGCAACCTTGACGTTGTTCGTAGGAACGCACCAATCTCCGAATCGCCGATTCCGACGCATCCGTCAAGCGCACGGCGTTTTCGTCGCGATTCGTTTCGCATCGTGCCAGTGTGATCGACGTGACCTCGGCCAACCACTTGCCGGAGGGACCGCTGATGAACAGCACATCGGTCTTGGCGCTGTCGATCATCTCGGCCAAAACGTTAATCGATCTGCAGCGATAGCGAGCGCACAGAGTCTCGAACATGGCGACCCATCGCGCCGTCGTCATCACGGTCGATCTCAAGGGACGATCCATCTCGTCGGCGAACGATCTGAACGGATTCGGGGTCCGACGTCGATTTTTTATAGGACGACGCGACGACACGCGCAA
Organism: Harpegnathos saltator; assembly: GCF_003227715.2. Taxonomy (NCBI): domain Eukaryota; kingdom Metazoa; phylum Arthropoda; class Insecta; order Hymenoptera; family Formicidae; genus Harpegnathos; species Harpegnathos saltator. Next base: position 69,546 of record NW_020230075.1, read on the forward strand.
ACCTTCGAGTCTCTTCGGCGCCGCGCTTGCGTGTCTCGTCACATTTGTGTGACCATCTCTCTCTCTCTTTGTGTTATCATCGAGCGAGCTCGAACGATACGGCCGCAAAAGACCCGTCGCGCTACGAAGAAATCACGCGAAGTTTCGTTCGCTGAAGCGATCTTTTCGCATGGCGTAATTTGGCACTTCCAATCGATGCGATTCGATTCGAATGCGACTGAACGCGGTCAACGGTATATGCGTTCTCGAGTCGAACAACGGATACAGCCACATATCGCCGTGCAGATCAGTGTCTGGCAAGTGAAGCCACTGATGCTGAAGAGGACCGTCGATTCGCGCGATGGAAGACGCGTCGTCGGTACGTTTCAATCGATCGGCAGACGAACGATTCTCCAATGGGGCCTTTCGCCGATGTCTTACGCGCGCGATAACGCGACAACCGCTCGGAATCGACAACAGTATCGTGTTGATATCGTCGAACGCATACTCGGGTCTATCGACGTCGTCCCGCTGTTGGATCAAGGTCTCTATCATCGCGTCGTGCTCGTCACCGTACGCTCCTTCGTATCTGGCCGTGAAATTGTCCATCGATTGGCCGTTTTGGACGCCGCGAAATTTGTTCAATACGCGAAATCCTCCTTGAACGGTCGCGACGCCACCGTCGCTCGATTCATTCACCGGTGCACGATACAGCGACACCGTTACCGTTCTCGATTCGCCGCGCGTGTTGTCGACCCACACGTATCGAGTCCCGTCCAAAAGCACCACGGATGTGACTTTGGCTTCGTACCAAAAGTGATCCACGTAAAACTCAGCGCCTGTCCTCTCGACCCCGGCCACCGAGGAAACGGTTTCGAGTTCGACAACGGCGTCGAAATCGAGGTTTCGATGTCGCGATTTCGCTGGTACGTAACACACCAACCCTCGTTCCGAATGATCGTCCAAACGAGATATCAAATCGTACGCGATGCCATTTGCTGATATGGCACGAGTATGATGTTTAGTGGGATATCTCATGAACCACGGCGGCGTAGCTGGTGGATTCCACGATTCGTCGGTATCAACGGTGAATCGTAGAACATATCGGCCGAAACGCTCGATCGTCGTCAGCGATCCGGCCGATTCGCCGTGCGCGAAACTCTTGTTCCTCGTGGACCGTTCGATGACTCGAGGATACGTCTCGAACGAATGAAACAGACACTCGGGCGGCATTTTGCAAAATGCTCGTCGTTCGGCCATTCGCGCTCGAGTGTATTCGCTCAAGTATCGAGACGCCGCGTTCTCGACGGCAATGCTCGCTCTCCGTTGCACCGTCGCGCACAGATGCTCTATGTGTCGCCATTTGTGAGCGATCAACGCCGGGTCGAAAGCGGAGCACACCACGCGCAATTCTCCGTAACGCGAATCGCTTCGCGCTCGATCGTCCATGACTCGAACGTACAGCAGAATAATACCGGCCAAATAAGCCAGACCTTCCTCATCCGTGGCGTCGATGAACGCGGTAGCGCATATTGCCAGATCGCACGACAAGCGTATACGATCGACTGGTTTTTCCAGAGTTTTGTATCGATGCGACTGGTTGCTCTCCGTTTCGAATTCTTTGTACAATCGCCACATACGCGACAATACGGCGACTTCTCGATCTCGACGACGCGCCGTTCGCACAGCGAGAGACGAATTCGAGAACGCGCGATTGCCGTGTTGATCGTCGTTGGTCAATAGCATCTCGATCGATCCGTAACCTCCGGCTGTTGTTCCGTAGCGATCGTTGTTCGAACCGTTGATCAGAACCGAAGCGTTGAATTCCTCGGACACCGACACCTTGTCGTCCACGACCGCGTTTTCCGTCTCCGTGGATCGCTCGCGACGTCGAGAACCGGGCACTAGGTCTCGAAGTTCCTGCCATATCGCGACCAACGTGGGACCTATCTCGTTCGCGTTCACAGTCAAAACGGATCGGTCTCCGTCGATTAGACCGTAGTCCGTGCGTGGATCAAATCGCGCAAATCTTACGCGATGGGCCAGCGAAGCCGTGTTCGCGAACACGACGTTGTTTCTCACGGTGATCGTTGCCCGTATCGCGGACGGAGTCTTCGGCGAAACTTCGGGCGAATTTTTCGTCTCGGGTGACTCGTTCGGCGACCGATCCCACGACAGCGCCGATGGAACACCCGGTGTCGGTGTCAACGGGGTCTTCGCGCGCGGTGTCAACGGCGCCTGAACGGTCGCCAAATATAGCGCGTACGCGCAACCGATCAGACATATCGTCAACACGAGCAATATCATCGTTGCGCACGTTTTGTCTTATGAGAAACGACCTCGAATGGTCCGGCCGTTCGATTGTGCTTTATCGGCAAGTTGAGAACATTGGCACCGTACGACCGCAATTCCCGCTCGATCGATTCCGCGTCGCATCGAGACACGGCGGTCGCGAGTTCTCGTATCTTGGCCGGTGCGAAGCGACGTCCATCGTTCGAAAAATCGCTCGATGACACGCTCATCGTCCGACTCGAGATCAACAACGGAACGATTCGCTCGTAAGCGTCCACCTGCTGCATCGAGATGATCGCTTCGGCGCGCAAAAGCGTGAACTCCTCCGTCGGGTGGACGACGGGTCTAGGTGTCGCGGAGAAAGAACGAAACAGCAAGTATCGCTCGTCGTTCGTGATCGCTGAATGCCACGGTTTCAGCACCGAGAAGTCTCGAAAATACGGAATTATGGACCGTATCGTGCGAGCGGTCGCGTTGCTCAGCGGCTCGTCGCGTGCGTTGTCGTACCACGCGAACGTTTTCAACAAGAACGAGCCGCCTGCGCGCAATACCGAACGAGCCACGATCCATTGAGCGATCGTCAGGTTCGAGGAGGAATCCTTCGCTCCGTCGCCCATGACCAAATTGACCCTGCGACGCAATTGACGCAAGTGTTTCACGGCGATCGAAACAGCAACATCGTCACCGGTGGAACCGTCGTCGATGAATACGCGCTTCCCGGCGCTGGAACGCGACAGCTCGCGCTGCAATCGCGTCGCTACTCGTTCAACGTCGCAGTGAAACACGAGCGTATCCTTGGCGGATGATCGCAATCGACGTCGCGACATATCGACGCCTCCTTGTCTCTTGGACAGACTCACGCCGACACCATTGGCCGACCAACGTTTTCGCAGAAAAACGTAGTCCAGAAAGCCTCCGGGTGCGCAGCACAGATCCACAAATTTTACTTCCGCGTCGCGAGGCACGATCGGTACGAGCGCGTCCATTTCGGCCAATTTCACGCAAGACCGATTCGGTACGTCAGCTACGGTTTCCAAACGCGCGAATCCGTTCTCAATGTGAATCAATCGGTGAACGAGCGACTCGACAGCCGCTGCGTCCGGCACCAGAGTCGAATATCTCTCTCCGAGGACAATGTCCAATTCGTCGCGCAGCGACTCGACGCGTCGACGGGCGCATCGAGACAGATTCTTCGTTAACGACGCGAGAATCGCGATCGCTTCTAACGAGTCGCGATCATCGGTACGATTCGTTGAGAGCACCGATATCGATCGATCCGCTCGTACGCTGGTCAACACGCGCGTGATATCATCGACCATGTCGAGTCGACGCGTCGCGACGATCGAACGCGGAACGATGAGTGGGGGGTGACACGAATAAAGAACGGATAAAAAGGACCATATCGCGTTGACGATCGACATGTTTTTGATCAACACGAGCGATGTCTTCGTGGCTAGTTCATTCGGTGAGTTTCTCGTTTCTGACGATCGTCATCGACCATCGGCGAACTCGTTACTGCGCGACGTTCGACTGAAATTGCCATTGGTGTTAGTTTTCGCGACCGCGAGACGAGCGACCGAATGCAACGAATCGCTGTGTCCTCGTATGCGCTCGTGGATCTCCGCGGTCATCGTTGACGACGTTCTGACCGCTCCTCTGTATTATGGCGACACTCGCATCGTGCGAGGTCTCGCCGCTGCCATACGAACGGTGCGCGAACAAGACGCTGTGATCGCGATAAGTCACTGCGTCACAGTGATCGACATCTCCGAGTTTTCGGGTCGTCCCATCATCGCTACCTCGGACCATCGACGGTCGGCCATTCCTCAACGAAGAAGACGCGAATACTGGCTGTTGCGTCCTCGCGAACCTCTCGACGTCAACGACGATCATTATCGCGATCAAACATCGTTCGATCTCGGACCGACGGTCTCGTTCGCGACGACGAACACCGTACGCGCTGAAAATCCGTGCGACAACGGTGAATCGATCGCGATCGTTCGCGCGTTCGATCTACGAGAGAAGAGCGACCTGTCGCTGAATCGCGATCACAGACATGTCCGTTACAACGAACGATGCGACGACCGCGTCATCGATGGTCGATCAACAACGACGATTTCCCGTTCGGACCACGCCACCGTTGTTCCAGGACCCAGCGCGCCGAAGCGTGTCCGCGGCGACGACCGAGATGATCAAATCTCGTCGTTGCGCGAACAGACGAGCCGTGTACTGCGACATCGCGGACTGGACAATCGCCGAAGTGAATCGCGAGAAACGAGCGTCTCGCCGTAAACGACGACGTCATCGCGACTCGATCGCCTCGTCGAGATCCTCGAACGATTCGTCGTCTTGTTCGTCCCCTGGTGCCGATTGCGACGATGAAGCGAAATCGTTGTTATCAACGCTGCGACAGCACTCGTCATCGTTCGTCGGAGAGCACGGACGACGCGTGAATTCGCCGACATCGGAAGAGAACATTGTCGCCGACGATTACGTGTTCACACCGACAGACTTGGAACTAGTGCGCGAATTGCGAGCGAGACGACGAATCACGCGACTCAACGTAGACGCGATGGATCGACAGATCGGCGAGTACGAGAAGGCGATCCGGCTGTCTCGCATGTTCGCCTGACTGATGCTCACGCGCTCGACCGGAGTATCGACGCGTCATCGATCGATTGATTCGCATGGTGAATCGATGCAACGTACCGTTGAGCGATCGTCATCATCGCATGTTGATCGTTTACGTCGATCACGTGAACCTGTACCGACGAATATGTCCGGAATTTTTGGATTTTCTATTGGACGCTAACGTTATGAGCGGGATACCGAATCGACACAGACACGTGTCGCGCATGTCTCTCGTGTTGTTGCATCTGATCAACGCTACACCCTCGGTGACATTGTCACAATTTTACTTCTATGTGTTCGGCAAGAACTTTTGCTTCGGCGAAGTGTGCGAATTTTTTCTCGTGGCCTGTAACGACATCGCGGATTCTCTCTTCGCTCTGCGCACGCGTTTCCTGCTCTATCGCTATCAACGTCTGGGCGATGGACGAGCCACTTCTATACTCGACAAAATGTGCGTTTCGGAAATGGTGCTGTTCCCGTTGCTACTGCGACGCGTGCCGTTGAACGATCGCTTGGAACTCATGTGCGTGTCGCACGAACGCTTGTTGCAAAATGGTGCGTGTGTGGCCGCTAATGTCCTCTACGAACGTCTGTACACGCGTACAGACGTGTTGGAGGTCGCGTTCGATTTCGCGCATCAGAGGGCGATCGCGCGACAACGAAACGCCGCGGGTCGAGATAACGCCGTGGCCAACGGTGCCGACAACGAATCGTTACGTCCGCGACTGGACGCTCGAGATCTCTACAGCGAACTGTTGCGGTCTCGCGACGTGCTAGAGCTCGCGAATTTCCTGCACTGGCGTTACGACGGCACCTGTTACCTGGATCCGGCCAACGACGCACTGACGTTTTCGCGCAATTCCGACGTTTTCCCCAAGTATCTCGCGGCAAAGTACATCTCTTTGGTGAACGAGCGATTGCGTCGCGACATCGACGAATCGCACAATCTCGCCCATGACGGACCGATAGATTTGCCGCAACCGTCGCACCTCAATGCTCGCGATCGTCGATCGAAACGAACAGCACCGGTTGACAACAGCGGCGAAAATGAGGGCCCCGTCGTAAAAAAAAATTCAGCAATCACGCGTCATCGGCCGCCGCAGTCGCGTTTCGAACTAGTCTGAACGAAGCTATGGACATTGTCAGCAAAGCGCATCGAAGTAGCGCACTGGGCGGCATCGCGAACTCTCTCGTCGGAAACGGCAACGAGAACGCATCGCACGACAGCGGCCAGATCACGATGGTGTGCGGACAGACCCTGGACAAATTTGTTCGCTATATGGACAAGCACACTTCGCATCATATCATATTGAACCTGTATCTCAACAGATTCGAACTGAGCACACCAGCCGTTTCGCGCACGCTCACGATAAACTACGAGGACTGCAATCCGCCACAGATGTATCGCTTGAACGAAGTGCTCGATCGACAATTGAATCGATTCGTGCACCATGCCATCGAACACGCGAACGATTACTTCGCTCTGGTGTGTTCGCGAGACACAATGAATCATTATTTTCACTCGTACGTGGTAGTGGAGCGAGCATCGAGCGAAACGTCCACGACGCAATCAGCGTCTTCCTCTCTGTCGCTCGATCGATCTCGGACGGCATCGAGACCGCAGAGACGCGTCGGAAAAACGCAGACGCGAGTCTCGTTACGGTCACGGACGACCGCTCGAACGACAACGATAACGATGAGACAACCGTTCGCTCGTCGTCGATATTGCATCAGTTCGATTGTCCGTTCGTATGCGAAGTGGCCAATCTGACGAATCTGTTACCACGGACACTGAGCCTGAACGATGCGCGAAACGTTTTGCTAAACTCGCATCGTTTCGCGCGAATGTTCGCGATCACGATGTTGAATCTGGCTCATGCTTTCGGTCATCATTTGCTACGCGGTTCCGACAGCGTGCTACGAATTATGCTCGTATTATTGGAATCACCGTCACGCAACGTTAATGGCGTGACTGCGCAAATGATGCACGTGCTCTACGCCCGTTGGGCTGCAGATCCGTGCTCTCGGAAAGAGAGAACGAACGGAGCGACGGTGCACCGACGAACTCGGTCGAACGCTTGGCTCGGGATTCGTTCGCGGCGAGTCGCGGCTTCTTGCGTCGTCAGCAATGCGACACCGTCGACTCCGCGCGCGACTTCGTTCTCGACGAATCGCGACGCTCGTTCTCCTTCACGGATCGAGGGAATCGCGAAACAGACGGGCGTTGCGATTCCATAGCGACAACCGCGACCACTGTCGATCGTCGTCTCACTGATCAGGAAGTGCTGTTGAACGAATTGCGAAAGTATCGTCGAAAATTGACGCTCGATATCAACGATAATGTTCGCGATGACGAATGCGAGACTACGATCGATTCGGACTCCACGAGAGACACGAATCTACGGGACCTCGTGTCATCGTCCACGGAGTTCTTCGTCGTTCCACCGTCGTTCGACGACACGAACGCAACAACGAAGAATCGTCGCTCGATGCACGGTGCTCAACAGCGAAGACGACGACTCGACGACGATCGCGTCGGAAGTTTGAACGCTACTCGCAATTTCTGTGCGTTGTGGCGATTGTACGAGTTTGCGCGAGATCACGCCAACGATCCGAAACTCGCACGATGGATATCGTCATCGCGCGAAAACAACAGCAACAGCGACAACGTGATGGTGAATATCACGGCCGCGTATTTGTTTCTCTTGGTGCGAGAGAGAGAACGACGCGTCGCGTTCATTCGCCTCGATAACGATGAAACAGCGATCGAGCGAAACGACGTTTGGTACGGTCTAACGGACAGAGCGAATCATCGTGTAAACGCATTCGCTCAATTGACCGATCTTAGATGCGATCTGTTCGACGAGTGTTACGATTCTCTGTGTCGTATGTATCCCGAGCGAAACATACACTCGTACGATACCAATTCGCTGGCGAACGGTTTAGCGGCCTACGTGACGTCCGCACCAGAGGATCGCTACGTACCGAATGACATAGCGTACAGTATGAGCGTTGCTATCGTGACTCTGCACATATTCGCTCGAGGCGACACCAACGTGTTGTTCTTTCTGCGATACGTTACGGCGATTCGATTTCCAGGCCAGTTTTTGAAAACTGTGCTACTGCTGCAAGGGACCAGCGACAGCGGCAAGAGCGAATTCGTGTCCGAGGTGCTGAGGCCGATATTCTCCAGTGTGCTCAGCGGCACTCTGAGCAACGCTACGCTGCGCCAGGGGATAAAGGACGAGGTAAATACCGATCTGATGAGCATGATGCGCTCGCACGTTTGTCAAGCCGACGAGCCCGAACGAATGAACGCGGAACTGTTCAAGAACCTAATATCCACAACCATGATGAAGAGCCGCTACTTTCATCAGCAGCAGACGCAGTATCTGCGCAATCTAGCCAAAATTGTTCTGACCGTGAACGACGCGATATCGCTGCGCAGCGACGCCGGTGTGATCACTCGACTGAAATTCTGTCTGCGAATGGTTCACCGTTTCAAAGCTCTGCACAGTCGTCAACACGACACCGCGGTGGATTTCGTCAAAACGAACGCCACACCGAGCGTGTCGTATCAGTTCGCCACTCGCTGTTTCGCCAAAGGGGTCAATTTCCCGGAATTTCGCACCGGACTGTTCCTCGCTATGGAGCACTACGGTATCGATACGTGCACGCACAACAGCCACATACGCGCTGTACGACGCTATAGGCGCGCGCCAGGCCGAAGTGATATGTCACGGCGAACGAACCGAATTGAACGATGAATCCAGGGCGCGTCTCGAATCAATGATGAACGGTTTGGCCCTGTTTCGTCGCATGCTGGCGCTTCATCTGAGCGACCGTATCGGTTTAATGTACGCCAAAGCGAACAAACGTCGAATAACCAATGCTCGCTATCGCGACGACACGAGCGAATCATCAGCGCCGTCTTCGACATCATCCGAGAAAGAATCCGCGTCGGACGAGGACGGATTCGACAGTGCGAACGCATCGAACTCACCGACGACGTCGCAAATTGACAATGTTCTGCCCAGTTGTCTGCTAATGCCCGCTTTCAACGATCCGACGTCGTCGCGCGATCGCATCTACGAAACGGCGATGAAACGCGATGCCAAAATGCGCCGACGATCGGTGCGTATCTTTCGTGAAACAGCCGGCGAAAAATTGGAAGATCCGGTGCTGATCGACGAACTGCCGGACGCCATGGTGCGAGATGCTCGAAATCTGCAAGTGATGATCGATCCGTTCGAGTCCCTGCTGCAACGGTACCGTATTCGCGAGGACTCCACCGTCACGATGCGCGATAGCGATCTGTATCGGTTTCTGCGGAATTCGTCGAGGAAACCGGACACATCGTGTCGCGAAAAAATTTCCGCGATATGGTCGTCAAGATCAAAGAACGCATCAAAACGGACTACCCGAACGCGTTCGACGACAACACGCAAGTGTTTCATCTAGTATTCTCGCCGCGTTGACGCGCTCCCCGACGACGCTGAGACATCGTCGAAACGCGACACGAACCGCTTTAACGAAGGAACGATCCGTCGCGATTCGACGCTGTCTCTCCGAAATGACCAGAGCCCCGATTTCATAGTACCGAGAAAAGGGGGAAGATCGCGAATCGGTATATAAAGCATCGGTCGAGTGCTACAAATCAGTCATCGCGATCGTCAGTCGCAACGATGGACTTCTCACCATCGACCGACGCGTCAATGGCGTTGCGACAGCAACCGCGAGACAGCGGTCGCGATATGCCATCGTTGTTCGCCAGTGATTCGATCGACATCGAGGGCAACACCCAACATCGGACCGAGGACGCGCTTACCGCTCAATTGATTCGCGAGGGTTACGACGTGCAAAACGCTGTGGACACGCTGAATATGTTGCGCCACGGTACCGTGTTCGCCGATACTAACGCGACCGCAACACCGTCGAGCGTGACGTATTAACATCAAGACAGTGTCCAACAAACATCATCGCAACGAAGACAACCACGGTCCAACAACGCAGCGATCAATATCACCGCGATCGACGACTGCGACAACGGGACCAATTCGTTCGTAGCGAAACAAACGCTCGTAACGACAAATGGCGCAATGCTCTCACGTTCACAAACGTCCTTTCACAGTTTCGTCAAACTGATGAACGCGTACAACGTGCTACCGCTCGAATTTCAATCGCAATCGTCCGAACAGTTACGCCGTGCTCTGACCGCCGACCAAGCCAATTTGTGCTCGGGACAGACGCTCGTTAGGCGCAATGTGCACGATCAATTTCATATGATATGTCAGGGCGCTGATATCAATCCGGAATGTGCGAAACGCCGTTTGTTAACGACTCTGAACGTGTTCGACGCATTTCGCAATGTGACCGAAGTGATCGACAAATTGATGCTGCGATTCGTGGACTATTGGTACTCGTATGTCGACGACGCGACGTGCTCTCTTCGCAACCTGAGCGTAACCGACTTCACGAACGTGATACGCAATCGAAGAGTGGATGCGTCGCTGGGTCACGCGTGCACATGTGCATGACTCAATTTTTGCGTATCAACAGCATCGGAAAACTCTGTCCGAAGCTGCATCAGACGCAATCGTCGCGACTCTACGAGTCGAAAGAATTCACGGAAACGCCATCGGCGATCGCGAAGAGAAGCACGGAACGCGTCGACGAGCGTAACGGAACGTCATCGAAGAGAAAAAAAAGACCAAGTACTACAGCAGTGTCTTTGTCCTTTGTCGCACCGACGAACGAATCAGTCAACGACGCGAGATTCTCGCGCGCTAAAACCGGGATCGGTGCAGCTCGCAAGATTTCCACTACCAACGAACAACATCGAAGATCGTTATCGACTACCTCCTCGCGCTCGTCTCGATAACGATCGCCCGCGCAACACCAGCACCGTTCTTCGCAGCGAAACCCCGATCGCGTGTCCGATACCGATGAATCGGATCGTGACGAATACGACGATGCGTACGATAACGCGGTGAACGATGACTACGTGATAAACGCTGATCCTCGACGCGATTGTCGGAAAAAAAACTGACACTGGTGTACAAATGCGCTGTCGCGTACGACTTTCCTCTGTTAACTGAGATAACGAGAAATATGTTTTATTTTTTGCGCGATAACTTTCATTCGATTGTTTCGAGGGCACCCGACGAACTCGCTCTCCGCGTCGTACATCACCCGATCGAAGTTAATCCGTGCGCCGGAACTCTAGGGTGTACCGTGCCGCGTATCGGCGATATCGAGCGATATTCTCGACGCGGAATGTTTCAATTGGATATCGATTCGACGAATATGGTATACTCTCATCCTGACTTTGAGGCAGTGTTACACAATAACGGTCGTTACTTGAAACTCCAAATAACGAATCGAGCGCATAAGCGAGAATGTTCGATATGCCCGCTATGGTTTCGTCGAACGAGTAGCGTATTCGTGATTACATACGAGCGGCTGTGGGTACACAGGTTGCGTATACGTACCATGGCGGCGTAGCGTATGATAAAGATCAAAGATGAAAAAAAAAAAATATCAGTAATTACGGTGGCGTTCGGTAGCCGATGCCTACGATGTATTGTATAGTACATATACTTGGGTCTGGAAAAAGTTCGTGCGTTTTTTTGTTTCATTGCCACGGCCGATCGTTCCGCTCGACGCGCCACGTATATCTATAATTAACGAATCGGGCGTAACAAACACGCCTGATCGTTTCCGCTTGACCACTCCGGTTGCGTCTCATGCCGCGCGGGTCGGGGGTACGGCGTTTTGGGGGGGGGGGGGGGGGGGGGGGGGGGGGGGGTCATGCCGCGCGTGGTACGGGTAGCGTATTCGCAAAGTTTTGGCGGAATTCGTTAAATGCTACACGCACGATAACTCGTATATCGGGTCTGGAAAAAAAGTTCGTGGCGTTTTTGCGCCCGATCGTTTCCGCTCGATAACTTGGGTTGCGTCTCATGCCGCGCATGATATGAGTAGCGTATTCGTAGGGTTTTGGCGGAATTCGTTAAATGCTATGCGCACGATAAGTCGTATATTGGGTCTGGAAAAAAATTCGTGGCGTTTTTTTCATCCCTGTTATCCATCACGTAATGAACGCGCCCGATCGTTTCCGCTCGACCGAGTCACGCGTAACTGAGCGCGTGCCGAATGCAACGTCTCGCGTCTCCTTAGGGATCGTGATCCGCCTGCTCTCTATTTATTTAGGCCTACCTGCTTACACCGGCACTGCCTGGGATGCCGAGAGCTTTTCCGGACAGATGGTGAAAGGGGGAAATATGGTGATTATAGGTGATATAAAGATTATGACTATTGATAGGAATAGAGACTTAAACAATTGTTTTATTTAATAATGAGACAATATGATAGTTAAAAGTGTAATATAATTGAATGATAATATTTATAATTATATAATTAATGAATACAAATGTGGTTTACATTATATAGCTGCTGGTAATGAGTTACAATGAAGTGTTGAGAGAATGTACAGTTATCCTGCCCGATGGAAGTAATGAAGGTGGTACGATAATATGCGAGGGGTATCAGTGAGAGAATAGGACTCAAGTTGGTAAATGTAGGTGGCTGTCTTGTTGTTGAAAGTGTCGTCCTGTGTTAAATCTATCAATTCTATGTCTAGAGTTTCTGTCGTCGAACGCTGTTTAACCAGCCGAGGGTTGCGCGTGTGAGCCCTGGAAGAGCCTGGTAAAGAATGCGAATCCGTAATAAAGTGTCTTTGTGTGGAGTGTAATGGACGTGGAGCGTATTTAAATGTGCTTATGAGTCTGTTTTGCAATAAAACCTTGATGTACGATGGAGGAACTAGATCGTGCCCCGTGATATCTTGTATTATACGGGGTTTGGTGGGGTCCATGTGTTGAGACAACAGGGCCGCTCGTCGGCAAGCTTCCCTACGTAGCTGCCTTGCCTTCTGTTTAACGCCCCCGCGATGTTTATTTGGCATCTAACGGATTGAGTTTAAGAATAACATTCTTGGTTGGACAAGTTAAAATAGCAATTGATAAAATTAATTATTGAGTGAAAAGGACTCTTGTGACTTTAGTTATCCGTTGCCAGAGTACTGTAAAAGTACTAATAATTAATGCCTACTACCAATGCTTTGGCAGGGTTAGGTTATGCGGGTTGTAGGAGAAGGATAATTGAGGCGGGTGGCGGCTGTCAGCTGCGCCCCTGAGATTGAAGGATGCTAAGCACTGTACAGGTTATTAATTCACAAGTTAAATTTCCTGATCTTGATGGAGAAGGGGTGGTCTTGTGAGTTGGACGGGATGGATAGGATGCTTGAGCCGAGAGGCACCCGTAAGGCGCTCCTCAGTCTGGACAAGGATAGAGGCGGGTAGCTCCAGTAAGGCGCTTCCCTAAAAGTGAGCAAGATCTATGCTTAATAATGTAAGATTCAGATTTAATGGTTAATGAACTATAAATTCCTCTGGCAAGAGATGTTATGGCACCAATTGATTTAAGTAACTGAATAGAAAGGACAAAGATTTATGAATGCTTAATATCTTCCTTTCAAGAAAATGCTCGAATAAGAGGAAAAAGGCTGCCGATAAAACAAGGATGCTGCATAAAATTAAAATGCTTAGTAGAAAATATTGAAGGATTGTATGCCGATGCAATGGCATATGTTCGTTGTACAAGAGAATCGGTGATTTTAATGGAATTGTACAATAGCAAGTAACACAGTGAGGTAATTAAGGCGTATGCCGATGCAATGGCACACGTCTACACATACACAATAAAATCAGTTACAATACAATAAATGCATATACATATATATATGTGGGTGGGGAAGGATGCACTTCATGAAATGATTTATATTATTCCAGCTTTTATAATGGATAATGTCAAGATCTTGTCGTTATTAAGAATATACTTTCGTCTAAATAAACAATGAGATTGTAAAAGTATTATTAATCTGAAACCTTAGTAACTTAATTGTTTAATATAGAATAGTCTTTACGGATAATGGTAATAGCAGAACGCAGTATATTTTATATGTGCAAGTGCAGGTTACAGTGGAAACAGTGGGAATATTATATCAAGTACATAATTATACATGAAATTATAAAGGCATATAAATGTCTTATAACTAAAATAGCTAATGAGAGAGATAGATAGAAGGCTAACATGAAGGAACGTCTCTGTGAGTCCTTGTTACGAAATAATTGTAATTTTTATTTTTATTCAATGTCTATTAACGAGGTGAAGGCCTAGGAGGTTGGAGTAAGCAGATTTTCAAAGCAGAGTCTCCGGCGTAAGGAATTCTCCTAGAGACGATGTCCGAGTGGTGGGATGCCACTGCTGATAAGGATTCTGACTATACCAATACGGTGCTTGGCACCGATGCCGTGCGCGCGTGACCCTGTGCTTGGCACCGATGTCATGCGTCCGTAAGGAGGAATGGAAAGGGAATAATAAGTGTGTGAGCGTAGTTCACTGCGTTGACAGACACTGGGGTTTAGTAATCACGATTTAGAAAAGAAGAATCTGAGGGTTGTCTCTCTCTCTTTCTCTTTATATACTAGCTTGTATAGCGTATCCTAAGGAAATCGGAACGAAATTCTAAGAGCGGTTTGACAAACTAAACGTAGATAATACACTATTCGGATTATAATGAATGATCCTTATGTAAGGCAGTTACGAACCGACATGAACGAAAATTTCAGCGTGACGCTATTGTATCTGTTAAATAATTCAACTTGGCGTATGATGAAACGTCACTGGTTCACTCGCGTAACAATGTTCCTAAGGCTTAGATCGCGATTGTATTTCACTTGCGCGAAACGCGGTGTATGTGAGTGTTGTGCATTAAAATATTATATACTTACTATTTATTTCAGTAGCTCAGACTTTTGCAGAGAAATCTCAAAGAACAGGCTTTTTATTCCAGAATACTCTCAGTACTGTTGCGACCACTCTAGCCACGGCACAACTCGAGCGGGGAGTCGACTTATCCGCACACTTTGAGTATTATAAAACACCGTGGATGTTCTGGCAAGTTTCCTAAGAAATCTTCCAGATTTTAAATAACACAAGGCAAAGGCTCTTAAGGAGCGTAGGAAGAGGCTCTTATGCGAGAAGACCGTTGTCCGTGGTGGCACGGTCGCTCAGAGACACTTTTCCTCTTTGCGTCAGATTAACAAAGATGTCTTGGAGGCTCTCCTAAGAGGCACGTCTGTACTGTATGAACTTCCGATGTCGACTCTGCGGTGGGAGGTGCTCCCGGGGCCTCGTTCGGTCCGGACAATGGATCTCAAGAGTGGGGTAGGCTATATGGTAGGAGTAATGGGATTATATGAGAGGGATCCAGAGTAGGAGCATTCAAGGTTTTTCAGAGTGGGACTGAGTGGCGTGATGCTGACGGGGCGTCGAGACATCTCGTCGCGCTGCCGGATGTGATAAGGAGCGTGGTCAACAGGATGCCCTATGTTACCTGATATGGGCTCAGGTTACTCGGGGATTCCAGAGCACCCTCGGTGGCCCGGCTGCGTGCGTGCCTTATCTTTGAGACTTCCTGTCGCCAGTCTGACTTATTAATTTATATGTGCGTGTAATTATTTATGCCTTATAATATTATAATATTATAATAAAAAAATGGTTAATATTATATATGTGTGGTTCTTAAGGTTATAATATACGCCTAATTTAGTATTATATGAATTTAGTATTATTAGGTGTGCAACTAAGTTCTCGCTGTTTTTTTGATGAAAATGCAACTTTATTGTGAAAAATGGTTACAAATGAATCATTCAAAATATTGCCCATCGCTAGCGACAACTTTTTCCCATCTTTCTGGCAGAGCTCGAATACCGTCACGGTAGAAGTGTTCGTTTTTTAGGCTATCCACGAATCAAGCCATTTTGAGATGTCTTCATATGAGCGGAACTGCTGATTAGCCACACCATGTGCCATCGAACACAACAAATAATAATCGGACGGCGCAATATCTGGGGAATATGGCGGGTGGGGTAGGACTTCCCGTTTGAGCGTTTCTAAGTAAGTTTTAACGGGTTTGGCAACGTGAGGCCGAGCGTTGTCATGCTGTAGAATCACTTTTTCGTGCCTCTGCTCGTATTGTGGCCGCTTTTCGCGCAGTGCTCGGCTCAATCATATCAATTGTGTTCGATACCGTTCCCCAGTGATGGTTTCGTTCGGTTTCAACAGCTCATAATAAATAACACCGCCCTGGTCTCACCAAATACAGCAAAACCTTCGCAGCGTGAATATTCGGCCGAGCCGACGACGTAGAAGCATCACCGGGCAGTCCCCATGATTTTGTTCTCTTTGGATTGCTGTAATGAATCCACTTTTCATTACCCGTAACAATGCGATGAAGAAAACCCTTCTTTTTTTGCCGCTGGAGCAGTTGTTCACAGGCGAAAAAACGACGCTCAACGTCTCTTGGCTTCAAATCATAAGGTATCCAAGTTCCTTGTTTTTGAATCATTCCCAAAGCATGCAATCGCTTGGAAATGGCTTGACGGGTAACTCCTAATGCTGAAGCAAGCTCTTTTTGCGTTTGGCACGGATCCTCATCGAGCAATGCCTCCAATTCAGCGTCTTCGAAGGTTTTTGGCCTTCCTTCACGCGAACGGTCATCAACATCGAAATCACCATCTTTGAAGCGACGGAACCAATCACGGCACGTTGTTACACTTAGAGCAGCATCTCCGTAAACTTTTTGGAGTTCTCGATGCGCTTCAGCCGCCGTTTTCTTCGAATGAAAGAAGAAAAGCAACACTTCCCGCAAATGACGATTATTTGGCACAAAATCAGACATATTCACACAACCAAAAGTATATGACGCAAAAACAAGATCACTAATGTGTCAAAGCGATTTGTTTACCATATGTCTAAGCTTGGTTCATGACGTTTTGGTTATGTCACAATCGACCAGCACTTACTACTGGAGCCATCTCTTGAAAAACAGCGGGAACTTAGTTGCGCACCTAATATATAGTGTAATAGAAAGTTATAATGTTAATTAGTTATGATTTTTATAAAGACAATATGCATGTGTTATAATAAAAGAGATATTTGTTATTAATGTTTAAATTGTCGTTATTAAGAATTATTATAAGAAATGCATATTGTTAACAGTGGGTTTTAGAGTGTAGAGATTTATAATATTGTTAACTGGAAAAATAGGATTCCTTATTACAGGGATCCTTATTATTACTGTTGTTAAATTAATGTTTCTCGGCAAGGCTGAGTTCTACCATAGGGCTCTCTACTTACGTATGTCGGTAAGGTAGACCCCTTGGGTATGTTTCGTTATTATTGGCGTCGGTAATTAATTAACAATTGTTATAAACGGTTCCTATGTATAAATTACCGACTTTTAGACCTTATAGAAGCTTATGGTAATAGAAGATTCGATGAACAATTAATTTTTATTATTAGTGATGAGTTCAAGCCGTTGTACTGTACGAACGAATTTAAAAGAGTGCAGTACTTAAAAGGAGCTTGAACGTGGACAGAAGGCTTAAATTAAATTAAATAAAGTATTTAAACATGACCAAGGCAGAAATGATGGATTTCCAAGCTAAATAGAGTATTTAAGCGACCCCCCTGAACTTAAATAAATGAGGTTTATTAAATTTTAAGTAAGAATTACCAAATTTTGAGAATGTACTGTCAGAAGAATTCTCTGTTTGTGGGCAAGAATTAATTGTTTTCGTTTGGCATTATTTCCTTTTGTAATTAATATTCTGAGGTTTTGACATTTGCTTATGTTTCACTAAAATGTTCTCTATGTACGTAGGTGTTAAAAATATTTTAAATTGACTTTTCTTAATTTTCACGGAAGGTACGCATTACTGGCGTCCCAATAGTCCCTGCGTATGAATTTTAGAATTTTCTGGTCTATTGGTAAGTAACATTGTTGGTCTCTTATTAATTGTTAATGTTTTTCAAAATGTTAATATGGTCGTTAAATAGAGGTCTTTTAATGCTATTGTTAACAATTAAGATTTTTCTTCTAGGCCTTATAGTTACTGAGAAAAACATGCCTTTTCCTGATTGGTCGAGACATTCAAATAGCCGTAACTTCTAAACTATTGATCTTACAGAAATTTTATTACGACATAATTTGTAATACTTTGAAGGAGCCTTAAATCGCACTGCGCGATTTTCTAAAATTATTATTATTTTAAAAGATATGAACTTTTATCGATAAATTTTAATAGTAACAATTACTTTTGATGGTTGTATCTACCTATATATCTCGCTGGCCTTTTAATGTAGAGGCGAAAAAATGATATGGTGGAGAGAACGTCGCAGGACGTTACACCCTGCGTTCGCACGTAATCGATGTGGTGTCGATGCGGACAGTCGTCCGGCAAATCGGTCGCGAGCGGCATTCTTCCGTTCGCCCCGATGTCGGCGAGCGATTGGTATATAACGCGCGACGGGTGATGAGTCATGGTGCAAACAACACTCGACAGTAATAATGTCAACAACGCGATCATGGCTGTGCGAGTGATATGTCCGTTGGCGGTGTACTATCCCGGCACAACCGGCTTCTTCGATTTGGTTCGCAATGCCACGTCGACCACTATTCACCAGAGCGGCTATCGCGACACTGAAGAGCACAACCGAGCCGATGATCCGCGGGAGGAAAGCGATCGATCGTGCGTCACGGAGGAAGGACGTTATCGAAACGTGCTCCCTGTTAACGCACTGGAATATACGGAAGTTTCGTGCTCCGGTGGTCTGACGCGACGTTTGTGCGTACGTTCGATACTATTTTCCTACCGTGGACACCGATTCTGTACGCGGTAGTACAACGCGAGCACCTGCCCAATTTGCGCAGACGGCTAAACTGTCGATTGATGGTGTCTCGTTGCGGAACGGTGACCACGACGATATGCTCCAATGTGTGCACTCTCGTGAGAAACAGTGACCGTGTGCTGTGGACGGTGAAGGATGCCGATTTGTGCGAATTTTGTTTCGATTCGTACAGGTCGCGAGACGTAGCTTTTCGTTACCTGCGAGACAACGCGCACGCGCAAACTTGTAAATACTCGTTGTTCGCGACCGAGCCCACGTATTTCGTAGTGGCTTTAGCGCCGTACTTTCGCAAATGACGAGCGCGCGGCGCGAGCGACGATCGCGACGATTAACGCTTTCGAGAATACGACTGCGAAATGGAAGACGACGCCAAACGAACCGACGACGAGACGGAGGATGAGGAGCGCGCGGAAACCGAAACTATCGATCTGCACCGTGTGTTCAAAATGGGTATGTGGTGCTGAGTGAACGACGGAGCGACCGCCGAGTCTCTGCAATACATAGCGAAACTGAACGCTCGCGAGGTGCGCCGGAATCAATTGCCAAGCGATCCACTGAGCACACTGCTGGTGGTGTGTTACGACATCGAGATGATCGCGCGTATGGACAGCACCTTGCCTCGCGGTATGGAGGAGGATCAGCGTCTAGCGTTCGTAGCCGTGACCGTTCATTAGTGACGGTTCGGCGACGATGCGAATCGTTCGCTCAACGATAGCGGCGTCGTAGTCGGTGGTGGCATGGACGAGACCACCGTGACACCAATACTACTGGCGTACGTTCCGTTGACCACGCAGGAAGAAATGAACGTGCGAGAACGACAAGTGCAGAGCGCATTGCGCGCTCAATATGGCATGTCGAGCGTGACGGTGCTGTTTAATCGGGACGAACGAGCGCTTCTACTCGACGCGCTGGAGATGCTGTTTAACAACGAGTTCTTCGTCGATCTGTACAGATTGGACGATCCGACGGACGCTGCTCGCATGGCGTGTATTCTCGTGGCCTACAACAGTTGGCAGTACGATTACACGTTCCTGGTGAACCGTGCGCTAAACTACGATCACGCGTATCAAGCACTTACGGTGCATCGCGAGCCGAGATTCGCCGCGACCCAAGTGAGTTTCGATCTGATGCTGCATGTGAAGGCGCGATATCTCGCACAAGTGGGCTTGATCGCGCTGAAGAACGTCTCGAGATACTTCGGCACCGACGAGGCGGCTGAACGTTCTTTGACGGAACGTTCTGGGCGCGAAAAGATGAACTTTGATGCGGTAACGATTCGTCGATTGTACTTTGATCGCGACGGTGGCAGCGAAGTGTTCGATTCCGGCTCAGCTTTCGATGCACTCGATATCGATCGCGGCGTTAATATGTTGCGCGTGGCACTGTACAATATGCAAGATTGCACCGCGGTGTTCCATCTGATGTAAAATCTATCGTTTTTG
The DNA here is from genome assembly GCF_003227715.2 of Harpegnathos saltator. Lineage (NCBI taxonomy): Eukaryota > Metazoa > Arthropoda > Insecta > Hymenoptera > Formicidae > Harpegnathos > Harpegnathos saltator. The sequence goes on from NW_020230075.1 coordinate 89,708, forward strand.
CCGACGAAAGCTCTGTACTCGCGACACTTTTACGCCACGCCAATCGATTCGTCGCACTCAGGCAGCATTAGACTTTTGCCGAACGCCTTCGCGGTGCGCGCTCTGCAACACAACAACGTTGTACTGCCATTTCGGTGCAACGATCACTCGTTGTTCGCGATGCCGTCGGCGAACCGCGTATGCAACGACGACGAAAGATCGCTGGTCGCGCCTCGCTCACCGCGGGAAGTCAGTCGATGTTTACGCGGTAAACGTTCGCGCGATAGCGACGAAGAGAAAGGAGTGACCAACGATGCAACGCTGTCAACGAGGACCGGTCGAACCGCGTTGCCACCGGTGTACGATCAATTGCTACTGATGCGCATCGACGACAACAAGGTGTACATCGGAGGCATCAATTCGGCAGCACCCAATCATTACTCGTGAGTGTCCGATCGAGAAGGACGACGAACGCGCGACGATCGTTGTCTGAACGTCCGATCTTGTCCTGTTGCAGGACACTGATTTGTATGGACCTCGCATCGTTCTACCCGTCGATCGGATGCCAATACGAACTGTCAATGGAGACGGTTTATGTATTGACCTGCGATCATCTATTGGAGATTCACGGCGACGACGAGACTCTATGGGATCGAAACATACGCGACGGATTGGTGAGATGCTTCAACTACGAACCAACGGACTCTTTATCGCGCAAAAGCACCGGTCAACTGCTGATCGAGTCCACGGACGACGACGCGATGGCCGAGGATGATATGTCGCGTTACACGGTTCGCGGTTGAAACTCGCTTGCAGCGGCGGTCGTTCGACGTCATGGCGGATGGTACGAAAGCGTCGAGTTTTCGAACGCGCGCGAAATGATCGAGTCCAGCGTCAATCCGACGCGACGACAGATCCTCGTGGTGTGTCGAAGCGCCACGGTGAACGACGATCGGCCTATAATATGTTCCCTGTGGAGTCGCTATCTGCGTACGCGCTGCGTGCGGAAGCGCTACAAAGTAAAGATGCGCGCGATAGACGACGTGTTTCAGCGATGCGTGTTCGGCTGCAAGAAGATGTTCAAAGTGGTCGCCAATTCTATGTACGGATACCTGAATCACAGACGCAGCGTGGTGTATTCGTCGCAAGTGGCCGCCACCGTGACCCTGTTGTCGCAAAAGACTTTTCACGAAATCGCCTAAATATGCGAAGTGGCGTTACCCGCGGTTGTTGCGTGTTCCCCGGTATCGGTTATTCGCGTGGTCAATGGCGACAACGGTGATGGTGACGGTGTCGCATTGTCGCGTCGCGAGATTCGATGCGATGTGATATACCGCGATATGGACAGGCTCATTCTGTGCGTGTTGACGCTGTGCGAATCGTCGCTCGAAGGAGCAGACGATGTCTCGGATCTCAACAAAGGACCAAAATTCAACGCCATAGACGCTGATCAGCAACAAAATACGAGGCGCTGATAGTGCGACTGATCAATCGAACGTTTCGACGCTACAATTGCCCACTGATCGCTATCGATTTGGAGGATTCGGGCGTGGAAACGTGCAGCATAATGGGCAAGAAGAAATACTGGAAAATGCTGGAACTCGCGCGAGGCCGTTTTGTCACCAAAGGATTCGAGAAAAACGCCCAGGAATTCGTCAAACGTACAGTAAACACGTTGCAGCGCAATGTCGCGAGTATCCTTGCGACATGTCCCGAGGTGGCTCGCTGCCGACTAGTGATCGAGGATCAAGTGGCGTTTTTCGTAGCGATGTTCGCGTCGCTGAATCGTTATTACGCATCGCACGGCGTCGAAGCGTTCGCTTTCAATATGGCGCTTAATCCGCGCAGTATGGTCGGATCGGAAGCCAGTTTCATTCAAGCCACGATCGAACGGTACGGTTGCAATCCGGGTGATCGCGTGCACTGCGTGTTCGCGTTGGACGTTGAGGATCCGAACGCGACCACATTTTGTCTATTGTGGGATTTTCACTCGGATCGCGATCGATTGAATTACTACAAGATCGTTAGACGACTTGCTGTTTATTTCGTACAATCGGTGGAGGGATTTAAACGCGGCAGTATCGACGATCCGCTGAAAAAACGCACGTGCACGACCGCCGCCGAATTTGATCGTACGCTGCAACGAGCGTACGCGACCTGGTTGAAACGAGCAGCGAACAATGATCGTGGCGCCATGGACTCGCTGTTCGACGACTCGTCATCGACTCTCTTGATCGCAGCCACCTGGACTCGGTAGCTCGAACGAAACGTTGCTTCCGTGCGACTGACCGTGGTCCCATAACGATTCGCGGAATGCGCGACGCTATGTGATCGGTTTTCGTTCACGCGATGCGAAAATATTCCATAATAAAGACATATAAGAATAATAACAGGCGCGAGTGTACGGTTTCTTTCTCGTCGCGACAACGGAGAAACAAGTACGAACTTTCACGGCACCTTCGTCGCTCGAAACATTCGCGATCTTATTCGTACGATAAAGCGTCGTTTTCCACGTCGGACGACGAGTGCGTATTCTTCGGATGAGTGCGATGATACAGCCCAGATGCGTACGTTGTCGTCAAAAACGAACAATACGAAATACCATTGCCATTCAGCGTCGCTGGATCGACTATTTTCGCGATGTGAGCACGAACGACGGGAGGTGCGACAGCGACGACGGTCTCGCTTTTTCGTTGCCATTCGTACCGGTGCAACGTCGAATCACTGCCTCCTTCGAGGACATTCGCATTGTCGCGCTTCTCGCAATCGACATCGTTCGACAATCGCAAAATCTCCTTGCTATCGTACAATTTGAATCGTCGCGATTTCGTCCAGAATCGATTCATCGTTTTTCGCGATTTCCAACACATCCGAGAGAACGTTGCGACGTTCGCTCGATCGATCGATAAATCGGCGGTCGATTGGAGAAAAGCAGTCGCGAGAAACAACGGTGCCGCAACGAATACGGCATTGACGGTTATTGCGGTCTTGATGCGGCGTACGGATCGATCGATGTATAGTTCGGTCGATCTACTCGCCATCGCAATTGCGATTCGGTTTCTCACATGGGCACTTCGATCGCGCGCATCAACGCGCACCGCCGAAACAATTCGTCGATCCTTGCGGACTAGGAGGTGAGATAAAAATAGACAATCTTTTAATATTCATTGTTCATGTTCACTTCGCCTCATTCACCGCACAATACGCGAATGCATTCTGTCGCTGCACCAAGATAAGACAACGATCGTAGGACGATAAAACCGATGTGATGACGACTGCGACAAGAGATGAGCAATGGAGACGAAGAATGCGCTACCGTTTCGTTCCGGGTAAGTGCCGATCGATCGCGTATCAGCGACCACCGATCGATCGAATATTGTGTCAAACGCACGTGGTGTTCAGCGCGCTTGACGATTACGACCGGCAATTGTTGTCACGAGTGATCTTCGTGGAGGAGGCGCTCCGATTTACATTCGCACCAGATCGCGACGGAATCGACACGGTTCGAGTGCGATGATGCAACGACACCGTCGCACAGATGCACGGATCTCGCGACGCGTGCGAAGCACTCGTACTTGTAACATCGCTGCTCGCCCCCTCATCGGTCATATCTTGTCGTGCGTCTCTCTGTATTTTTCGTATTTTTACGACGTAGTCAATAGCGTCGTGTATGGCGCATCGTACCCACGGAAATCGACAACGGTCGCGACGGAACCGTTCCGTTCGGTGCTCTGTTCGACCCTTAATCGGGAGAATTGTACATCTGCTGCGACATGCGTATTCTCGAAAATGTCTGTTCGCCGCCGAAGGAATACCGGATCGTCGAATAACGGTCAACGATACCGTCGTGCCGTTCGCGACAGACATGGTCGATTCTTTGTACGCGGGTTACTGCTCGATCGTGGATTGGCCAGTGTTTTCGATATTGGCGGTCATTCTGAATATCGAGCGTCTGGTCTACGATTCGTTGAGCACGGTGACCACCGAACGAATCTTGGCTGAATTAACGTCCGCTCACTACACTCTAGGTGCTAAGATCGATCGCGAAGTCAACACCGCGACGTCGTTCGTATTCCCAAAGCCCGATACCATTGCGAATTCTCGCGCGGGTTTCCTCACGCTTAGAGCGTGCACCGTCGATCTGGCTGACTGTTTTCTATAATTCGCGCTCTGAAGAATAAGCATCGCGCAAATCCGTTAACCGATAGCACATAGCATCGACGATAACGTCATGGTCGTTGATTGGAACTTGTGGTATCAAACGGGCATCGTTTGCTTCTTCGTTCTGCTGGGCGGACTAACCGCTCTGTTGAACTATATTTGGCGATCCGAGCCTGGTGATCGCTTGGCCGCGTACGTGGCACGATACATCGACGCTTATCACGCGATTCGATCGCTGCGACGAATATCACTGTCGAACGAGAAATCTGTACGTAACAACGCGATAACTACGAATCGAAAGCGAGCGAAACCGAAGATTCGATCGATGACGAGGAACCAGCGCACGATTCATCGCTCGTGATCGTCGATAGGACGACTCGATCGACGCCGGAGACAAAGATCAAACGAATGAATAATCGACTGTTGCTGATCGTACTGAAATCACTGTCCGTTTTGTCATCCGTAAGAAGCGAATCCGAATCCAGTGAAACTATGAATTCAATGAGATCGTTCACGGCTCGAAAAAACAGCGCCATCGATTCGACGAGCTCGAAACTCGCGATCGCGGCGAAATCGTATCCGAACGAGTACAAAAAGGTCTTCGTCAACGCGCCGTTGTTCGAAACGAGGTATCGTCAGAACGACTACGAGATTGTTCTCGTTGACATACCGTCGTCCGAAGCCGTCGACACGCCGTCGCCCGAAACCGTCGACACGTCGTCGTTCGAAGCTGTCGACACGTGTAACGTCTCGCGTCTCCCTAGGGATCGTGATCCGCCTGCTCTCTATTTATTTAGGCCTACCTGCTTACACCGGCACTGCCTGGGATGCCGAGAGCTTTTCCGGACAGATGGTGAAAGGGGGAAATATGCTGGTTGTAGGAGAAGGATAATTGAGGCGGGTGGCGGCTGTCAGCTGCGCCCCTGAGATTGAAGGATGCTAAGCACTGTACAGGTTATTAATTCACAAGTTAAATTTCCTGATCTTGATGGAGAAGGGGTGGTCTTATGAGTTGGACGGGATGGATAGGATGCTTGAGCCGAGAGGCACCCGTAAGGCGCTCCTCAGTCTGGACAAGGATAGAGGCGGGTAGCTCCAGTAAGGCGCTTCCCTAAAGTGAGCAAGATCTATGCTTAATAATGTAAGATTCAGATTTAATGGTTAATGAACTATAAATTCCGCTGGCAAGAGATGTTATGGCACCAATTGATTTAAGTAACTGAATAAAAAGGACAAAGATTTATGAATGCTTAATATCTTCCTTTCAAGAAAATGTTCGAATAAGAGGAAAAAGGCTGCCACAAGATGCTGCATAAAATTAAAATGCTTAGTAGAAAATATTGAAGAATTGTATGCCGATGCAATGGCACACGTCTACACATACACAATAAAATCAGTTACAATTCAATAAATGCATATACATATATATATGTGGGTGGGGAAGGATGCACTTCATGAAATGATTTATATTATTCCAGCTTTTATAATGGATAATGTCAAGATCTTGTCGTTATTAAGAATATACTTTCGTCTAAATAAACAATGAGATTGTAAAAATATTATTAATCTGAAACCTTAGTAACTTGATTGTTTAATATAGAATAGTCTTTACGGGTAATAGTAATAGCAGAACGCAGTATATTTTATATGTGCAAGTGCAGGTTACAGTGGAAACAGTGGGAATATTATATCAAGTACATAATTATACATGAAATTATAAAGGCATATAAATGTCTTATAACTAAAATAGCTAATGAGAGAGATAGATAGAAGGCTAACATGAAGGAACGTCTCTGTGAGTCCTTGTTACGAGATAATTGTAATTTTTATTTTTATTCAATGTCTATTAACGAGGTGAAGGCCTAGGAGGTTGGAGTAAGCAGATTTTCAAAGCAGAGTCTCCGGCGTAAGGAATCCGCCTGGAGACGATGTCAGAGTGGTGGGATGCCACTGCTGATAAGGATTCTGACTATACCAATACGGCTCTGTGCTTGGCACCGATGCCGTGCGCGCGTAACCCTGTGCTTAGCACCGATGTCATGCGCCCGCAAGGAGGAATGGAAAGGGAATAATAAGTGTGTGAGCGTAGTTCACTGCGTTGACAGACACTGGGGTTTCGTAATCACGATTTAGAAAAAGAAGAATCTGAAGATTGTCTCTCTCTCTCTCTCTTTATATATATACTAGCTTGTATAGCGTATCCTAAGGAAATCGGAACGAAATTCTAAGAGCGATTTGACAAACTAAACGTAGATAATACACTATTCGGATTATAATGAATGGTCCTTATGTAAGGCAGTTACGAACCGACATGAACGAAAATTTCAGCGTGACGCTATGGTATCTGTTAAATAATTCGACTTGGCGTATGGTGAAACGTCACTGGTTCACTCGCGTAACAATGTTCCTAAGGCTTAGATCGCGATTGTATTTCACTTGCGCGAAACGCGGTGTATGTGAGTGTTGTGCATTAAAATATTATATACTTACTATTTATTTCAGTAGCTCAGACTTTTGCAGAGAAATCTCAAAGAACAGGCTTTTTTATTCCAGAATACTCTCAGTACTGTTGGGACCACTCTAGCCACGGCACAACTCGAGCGGGGAGTCGACTTATCCGCACACTTTGAGTATTATAAAACACCGTGGATGTTCTGGCAAGTTTCCTAAGAAATCTTCCAGATTTTGAATAGCACAAGGCAAAGGCTCTGAAGGAGCGTAGGAAGAGGCTCTTATGCGAGACGACCGTTGTCCGTGGTGGCACGGTCGCTCAGAGACACTTTTCCTCTTTGCGTCAAATTAACAAAGATGTCTTTGAGGCTCTCCTAAGAGGCACGTCTGTACTGTATGAACTTCCGATGTCGACTCTGCGGTGGGAGCTGCTCCCGGGGCCTCGTTCGGTCCGGACAATGGAACTCAAGAGTGGGGTAGGCTATATGGTAGGAGTAATGGGATTATACGAGAGGGATCCAGAGTAGGAGCGTTCAAGGTTTTTCAGAGTGGGACTGAGTGGCGTGATGCTGACGGGGCATCGAGACATCTCGGCGCGCCGCCGGATGTGATAAGGAGCGTGGTCAACAGGATGCCCTATGTTACCTGATATGGGCTCGGGTTACTCGGGGATTCCAGAGCACCTTCGGTGGCCCGGCTGCGTGCGTGCCTTATCTTTGAGACTTCCTGTCGCCAGTCTGACTTATTAATTTATGTGTGCACGTAATTATTTATGCCTTATAATATTATAATATTATAATAAAAATGGTTAATATTATATATGTGTGGTTCTTAAGGTTATAATATACGCCTAATTTAGTATTATATGAATAGTGTAATAGAAAGTTATAATGTTAATTAGTTATGATTTTTATAAAGACAATATGCATGTGTTATAATAAAAGAGATATTTGTTATTAATGTTTAAATGTGGTTATTAAGAATTATTATAAGAAATGCATATTGTTAACAGTGGGTTTTAGAGTGTAGAGATTTATAATATTGTTAACTGGAAAATTAGGATTTCTTATTACAGGGATCCTTATTATTACTGTTGTTAAATTAATGTTTCTCGGCAAGGCTGAGTTCTACCATAGGGCTCTCTACTTACGTATGTCGGTAAGATAGATCCCTTGGGTAGGTTTCGTTATTATTGGCGTCGGTAATTAATTAACAATTGTTATAAACGGTTCTTATGTATAAATTACCGACTTTTAGACCTTATAGAAGCTTATGGTAATAGAAGATTCGATGAACAATTAATTTTTATTATTAGTGATGAGTTCAAGCCGTTGTACTGTACGAACGAATTTAAAAGAGTGCAATATTTAAGAGGAGCTTGAACGTGGATAGAAGGCTTAAATTAAATTAAATAAAGTATTTAAACGTGACCAAGGCAAAAATGGTGGATTTCCAAGCTAAATAGGGTATTTAAACGACCCCTGAACTTAAATAAATGAGGTTTATTAAATTTTAAGTAAAAATTACCAAATTTTGAGAATGTACTGTCAGAAGGATTCTCTGTTTGTGGGCAAGAATTAATTGTTTTCGTTTGGCATTATTTCCTTTTGTAATTAATATTCTGAGGTTTTGACATTTGCTTATGTTTCACTAAAATGTTCTCTATGTACGTAGGTGTTAAAAATATTTTAAATTGACTTTTCTTAATTTTCACGGAAGGTACGCATTACTGATGTCCCAATAGTCCCTGCGTATGAATTTTAGAATTTTCTGAAGTCTACTGGTAAGTAACATTGTTGGTTTCTTATTAATTGTTAATGTTTTTCAAAATGTTAATATGGTCGTTAAATAGAGGTCTTTTAATGCTATTGTTAGCAATTAAGATTTTTCTTCTAGGCCTTATAGTTACTGAGAAAAACATGCCTTTTCCTGATTGGTCGAGACATTCAAATAGCCATAACTTCTAAACTATCGATTTTACAGAAATTTTATTAGGACATAATTTGTAATACTTTGAAGGAGCCTTAAATCGCACCGCGCGATTTTCTAAAATTATTATTATTTTAAAAGATATGAACTTTTATCGATAAATTTTAATAGTAACAATTACCCTCTATGGTTGAATCTACCTATATGTCTCGCTGGCCTTTCAATGCAGAGGCGAAAAAATGATATGGTGGAGAGAACGTCGCAGGACGTTACACCTCCCCCCCTTTTAAGAGCAAACTTCCGAAACTTTTGTTAGGAATTTGATCGTGAACGACTACCTGGTTTAGGCGTTCGTTGAGTTCTCTGTAGGCGATGGATGTGTGCGGTCCCTCTTCGATGAGGTGATGTGGAGGTGCGGCTGGTCTAGATGTTGACCTTGGAAGTGGTTGTGGCTGTTGCTCGACTGGGGTGGGTTGTTGAAGTGGTGTGTTAGTTGAAGAATCGACTGTTGCTTTGTTGGCACGTCTAGGTGGCCGATGAGCCAGGTGCAGCAGGAGGTGAGTCAAGGAGCTCCATAAGGCTCCTAAAAGGTGAAGGCTGCATCCGTACGCCGTATGAAGGGCGTATCCATGGAGGGCAGTATCGATGAGTAATTTTATTATGCGGATGATGATGAAGATGCCAAATACTCCTGCGGTTGCAGAGCCAAAAGCGACGAATCCTTCCCAGATTTTTGAGGCAGTACTTTCAGCAATTTTGTTAAGATCTTCCTCGTTCAGTAGATTATACAACGAGGCGGATCCGTCCCCTGTAGTGTGACCGGTAATTCCTCTAGCGACAGAATTCAAGAGGGCAGGCTTTTCGGCGGGGAACATGATGTGGTCCCTCAGCTTGTCGATGTCCTGTTGCGAGTAAATACCGCTTACTGCTAGAGGTCCTGGTGTTAAATATTTCCAAGATATAGTAGTGGTAGGCTGCAGGCGTTGTGGTGGAGAAAGACGTTCGTGAGGTTCGGGTGTAAACTGTACCCAAGTGTCCTCTAGACGGTATAAGGTTGGTAGTTGATAACTACATTCTCTTAATGTGCCATATTTAGTGAGCACATGAGATTTTGGTGTGAGGAACATTGATGAGTTCCTAACAGTGACTGGAAGTTCGGCGTAGCAGTCTTTAGTTCTCCTGATCTTTACTTCGACTGGGATGCACTGGATGACATGAATTGCTTCGCCTGCTGTAACGGCCATGTATCCTGGACCTTTCATTAAACGATAGGCGAACTCGTCGGGTAGAAGAGTTGCCAGAGACAGTGTATTTTTAAGAACTTCCTGCTCTAGGTCACACCTCTGCTTCATGACGTTGTAATAAAGGCTGATGATTTGGCTACGCACGTGTTTCTCTACGTATACAAATTTGGAATTGACGTACGAGAAGATGTCCAGATTATCCACAGGGACGCTTCCTCGTGGCTTGACAGTATCTCCTTTAGTAGTTTCTACGATAAAAAGCTTGGGATGCTCGGTCTGTAGGATTGTATATCCGCAGAGTTGTCGAGCCTTAGTGGTAGTTAGTGCGAACGTGATGTCCTGTGTGGTGAGAGAATAAACGGTGGAGGGATTGACAATCGGGATGTCGCCCCTTTGGTTGATAGAGTCCTCCTGAATTTTTATAGCTTGTCCCTCGTATAGGATGTCGTACTGATGAAAATCGCAGCTGGATGTAGGCATTGGCTGCCAGTACGTGTAGCCATGTTCTGAGTCGACGCAGTGTCCGTCGCTCAGGGTGCAAATGGTTCCTGACTTAAGATGAATTTTCCCCGTGTTGATATGAACTGGTACATAAGAGGATCGTAGAGATATGGTAGCGACTCCCTGGACAACGACGTCGGTCCATGAGCCGTAAGGGTCGGAGTAGGGGATGCCCTTGCAGTGGCCATCGACTCCTATTTCTCCTGCCAGGGTGATGCTGTAGCTCTCCGTAGAGTTCGGTTTGAGTCCGGAGATGACGTTGTTGTTTCCTAGGACGGCGACTCCGTCCTTCTGCATATGGTTGCACCGATCACTAGTCACATATTGTAAGTATTCACCGTGCCCGTTGTGCACCACGGATATATGAGAGTGCATACCGCAATGATAGATCGTACGCTTGATCTCGATTTTACATTGTTTAACTTCGGCATAATTATATTCAGACAGCTGTAATAGCTGTATATGAACGTTTGTATTGTTTGTAGTTTTTACTTGTATGTCGCACGCTCCAGCCTCTAGCAGGGAGACTGTTGTTATATTCAAAGATTGTCCTCCGCAATCGAATCCGATCAAAGCATGCGATGTAGTTACGAATACGAATAAAAGTAGTAGTAACATAGTCTGTAAAGCAAAAGATAAAATATGTATTTCGCAGGAGAAAAATAAAATTGGGTAAGTATATAAACGCTTTCAATGATTAATGTAATAAGTGTATATAATGTACGTCGAGTGGCCTAAGCTTTTGTCGGCGTTACTATAATAATACATGGATATTGTGGTATATGTGGATTGGGTTAATATATATGAGCGCTAAAACGAGGCTATTACAATTGCTCGATATATTCATCGTTAATTAAGAATTCCCGTTCGCTGGGCCATAATTCTAGTATTAGTAAGCGATCACGTATGACGTCGAACACGAGTAATCGTATATCAGCGAGCTCATGCCCTTGGTTAAGTAGATTTCCTATAGCTAATAAGTAGCTGGTAAAACATTCAACGCAGTCCATGACGGGACGAAATTTGATCATTATCTTTTCGCAGACTTGGCATGCTGCCACACAACCTCTGCCGTCAATAAATCCATGAAAATGAGACAATTTTGCGTCATAAGGACTTTTATTTTCCATGTGACATTTTTCGCAATAGAAACATCCTGTACTGTTGGAAGAATATCCTCGTCCAGTCATGCACATACTAATAGTAATTCTAGAGTATATATGTATAAGCGCGTGTGGCTTATATGTAAACCGCTTATGAATGCACATGATAGGTATGTAAAAGATGTAGTATAAAAGAAATAGTATATTGTAGAATAGGATATCTTATAATGCTAAGCTATGGAAAGCGGATGTATAATAGTTCTGGGTGCGTCGTTTTCAATTATTACTAAGTTTACAATAAGATTTCTTATATGATCATAGCACAAGTGAGATAAGTTATTTAAATCGAAGCCTTGTATGCGCAATCCGGAGATTACTTCTAAATATTTAGATGAACAATCGGCACATTGAGTGACAGGTTTCAATTTGGTGATTAGTGTTTGACAACGCGAGCAATGGTGAGGGTTTGGCCTGCCTTCTACAAAACCGTGAAATGTGCCGTACGAATAGCCGAGTGGAAACTTTAGGTTGGAGTAGCAGGGGGTACAGTAAACGGTGGTTCCGTTGTAATTAGTGTGTGCGACCGTAGTCATACACTGGCTTGTATATATTCCCGAGAACAAGGTTAATAAGGGGTGTACCTTTTGTTTAAAGGTTTTGCATGTACACATTATGATTTTGTTAGGTTTTGTGGGTTGGGATTGGTCGTAATATGGTTCAATAGGTACGTAGTGAATGTTGGAGAACTATGGGATCTTCAAGATCGTCGAGTGTTTTACCGCGTTGTCGCAGTAATTCTAGCAAGTGATTGTAAGCTCTTGTGCAATAATAGCAGTTTAGGATTGGCTGTGTCTCTATTATGGGGGCAAAGCACATGTGACATATTTCGAGTTCATATTCTTGTCCATCAACAAAAGCGTGTAGAATAGCAAATGTGTAATAATCGTCATTGACAGTAGGATTGGCGGTGTAATAGCAGGATGAGCATAGTATGATGTTGAGGAGGGAGTTAGAATATCCTTTTGCCCTAAGGCACACAGGTATGCGGAGGTTGGGTAACTGCTGTGGTTCCTTGGTGCTTTCTGAGACGCACCTAGGTTTATCTCGTATCCAATGCATCCTGAAACAGATGCAATATATTAGTATTCATCCCGGGTCAATGTGCGAAACCTTGAGTTTGTCCGCATGCACGATTCTAAAATGATTTTTATAAAGTATCTTAACATTATTATTAGGGAGTATTTGTATAATTTTGTAAGGGCCTGTGTATTGATCGCTGAGTTTTCCTTTATTAGGTTCTTTCAATAAAAAGACTGAGTCTCCTTCCCTAAAATTCCAGGGTTTCTGGCGCTTATCATAGTAATATTTATTTTTCTCTTTTGACTTAGTTAGATTTTCTCTAGCCTCTAGTTGTGTGTCTTGAAGTCTGTTAAAAAGGTCAGTGAGGTAAGAGGCGTAGGTTGGCTCAGAGTAATCTTCAATAGGAACATAAGAGGAAGGAAGCCTAGGTATTTTACCAAAAATTAATTCAAAAGGTGAATATTTAGTACTTTCGTGGATACTTGTATTATATGAAAACATTGCTAAATGTAAGTGTTCATCCCAGTTGGTGTCGCGAGTGATTTGCGTTTTGAGATATTCCATTAGCACATGATGCGATCGTTCAATTGATCCGTTGGATTGTGGGTGATAGGCGGTTGTTTTGTATTGTTGTATCCCAAATTTTCTGGCAATATTTTTCATTAGGGAAGTTAAGAAATTGGAACCTTGATCGGTTAGAAGAGCTCGCGGCGCTCCGTAAATACAAATGAAATGTTTGACAAACGCGTCAGCTATTGTAAGTGATGTAGTTTCAGCAAGAGGTATGGCAAGAGAGTATTTAGTGAGGAGGTCTTGGATAGTAAGGATATAAGAATTTCCCGTATCAGTAATAGGCAAAGGACCCATAATGTCCATGGAAATTTTGTCAAAGGCAGCACCGGAGTGTCGGTGATGACCATAGGTTGCTTGATCTTTACGCGGGTAAGTTTCTTAAGTTGGCATGTACGACATTGTTGAATAAAAGCTTGTACGTCCCTTTTCATCGTATTCCAATAGTATGACATTCGTAGCCTGTTGTAAGTCTTGGTGACACCTTTGTGTCCGCCTAAAGCGCTCGCGTGATTTTCCAGAATTAAATTTTCCCTATCTTCTAACTTGGGTGTCTGTATTACTCCTTCGCATATTGTAATTCGCAAGGATGTATCTTCAAAGTGTTTCAAAATTTGTCGTTGCACATAATCCCAAGGGATCGCGTCTAAATAATGTGTTCGTCTGATAGAAAAAGATTTTAGTTGCATTTCGTTTACTACATCTACAAGAGATTTTATACAATTCTTTATGTTCTCGTGCTCTATCATTATTCTGTCATCTAGCTTTACTGGTAAAGATATGAGAACATTTTTCCCTATAGAGTTTACTTTAGCTCTTTCAAGGATAATATTGGTATAGCTTGGCAGTTTGTTTGTTTTCTCGTACTCGTTTGAACCATTATCGAAAGGTGTACCGTCACCTTTTATAAACACTACGTGATTGTCCTTTTGTGACATCAGGGAGTCTCGAGTGAGTTTAACTTTTAATAGGGTAGGATTTCTTACGATGTCGCCTATTTCGGCGGGTATGGAGAGGGCATCAAATATTTCTTCGCTAGAGTCAGAGCTGTCGTCCAGATGGTCCGATAATAAAGATTCGTCGTCAGTGTCGATTTCTGGTATGACGTGGGTATTTTGTAGTATAACAGGAGTGTGTACCCTGGGTGGTTCTATAACCGGTACAGGGTCAGGTGTGTCTCGGGATGATGAAGGATGTACACTCTCATTAGTATTAGGATTTTGTTGCTCCGGGGGAAATGTAAAAAGTGATTCATTGGAGTCTTCGTTGTTAAAATTCAAGGGTAGAGTGGTAACAATAGGATTTCGTGAAAGGGCATCAGCATTGCTGTTCAAAGTCCCTTTTTTGTACTGTATTTCATATTCATATTCAGCGAGTTTCGTTTTCCACTTCCATAATCTGGATGAAGGATCTTTTATCGACTGAAGCCACATAAGTGGTTTATGGTCGGTGATTATCTTAAATTTTTGCCCATACAAATAGGGTCTGAAATATTGAACACAGTATACGATGGCTAAACATTCCTTTTCAATGGTAGAATAATTTTGTTCCGCGGGGTTCAAGACGCGTGAAGTGTAAGCAATAGGAAGATCCTGTCCGATAGGACCTTGACTAAGAACGCCTCCGATGGCATAGCCAGACGCATCAGTTGTAAGATTAAAAGGTTTTGTGAAATCTGGATATTGGAGTATAGGATGCGAGCACAAGGATTCTCGAAGGATGTTGAACGCGTGTTGTTGAATTGGGCGCCATATATATTCCTTATCTTTCTTCAATAAATCCGTTAAAGGTTTAGCAGTTTTCGAGAAATCAGGTATAAATCGTCGATAGTATCCGGCCAATCCGAGAAATTGCTTAATTTGCTTTTGAGTGCGCGGGGTAGGGAATTCTTTTATAGATTTTATCTTTTCCGGATCCGGTCGAACACCGTCGGATCCTATTATGTGGCCTAAGTATGCTACCTCTCGGCGTAGAAATTCGCATTTGTCAGGTTGTAGTTTCAAATTTGCCTTTTGTAATCTATTCATTAGTTATTGAATTTGATTTCGTGTTCATGCAAGGAATTAGCGTAAATAACAATGTCGTCCATATAAACGAATAATTCGTTGCCTTGAAGGCCTGATAGTACATTGTCCATCAGCCGTTGAAAGGTTGCGGGCGCATTCTTAAGACCGAATGGCATTCTCTTAAATTGATAGTGCCCGTAAGGAGTAGAAAAGGCGGTTTTGGGAGCGTCTTCAGAAAACATAGGGATTTGGTGGAAACCTGACGCTAAATCAAGAACAGAGAAGTATTTTGCACTACCGAGTTGATCTAGAATATCAGTAATATTCGGAAGAGGATAAGCGTCTCCTATAGTTTTTTTTTCGTTTAACAGGCGATAGTCTATTACCATGCGCCATCGTTTTGTTTCCATTCGAATCTGGTTTCTTAGGAACTATCCACAAGGGAGTTATAAGGGGAAGTAGAGTGTTC